>NC_072373.2:141882500-142182500 GCF_028885625.2 Pongo pygmaeus | reverse complement strand
GATTTAGGAGGCCAATTTAATAAGTGATTGTAGAATTCCTGCCATCTGAGTGCTGCCTCAGGAGTTATTCCCCTGTTGTGTGTTTCTTTTTAAGTATTGGAAGGCCTGGGGAAATACTAAACAGAATTACAAAAATGAATTATACAAGATGTGACTTTAAAGTAATGAGACCAATTTTACAAGCCACACCTGAAAATCAATGATATTACCAAAATTATACTTACACTTTTAGTCAAAAGGGCATAACGCAAATCCAGGGGATTAGGGAACAAAAAAGGACTGGAAGAATACACGCAAACTCAGAACATGGTTACCTCTGAAATTAAAGGGGACTTTAGTTTACTGTATTTTGTTCTATAATATTTTAAGTGCAATATGTTCATGTATTTTTAAAATTATCTAACTCAATTTGGACAAAAAAGAGCACGAAAATCAACTCAAAAAATTGGTTGTTCAATTTCTTTGTTTCATGAATATTCAAATAATGAGATTATGCTTTCAAGAAGTAATCATTCCAAAGCTTCAATTCTTAGCCAATACTGCATTCTCATGGCCCTTTCATTTTAGGGTTAGCATAATTAGCATGGCTCAACAGAAACAGAAACAGAATAACTGTTTGCCATGACTGGGATCTCATTGGTTTCTTTGATGTACTAATGGAACCTTGTCACAGTTCTTACTAGACTTCGTTCATTAATTTATTTAGTCAGTCTCTCCAATATTTAACAGCCTCATCATTTATTTCATTTCTTTCTGTTGATTTATGACATTATCAGCAATTGGATTTCACCCAATGGCTGGGTTTCTCTATATATTTCTCAGATTTATAGAATAAAATTCACTTTTCTTCCTTTGAGAGAAAAAGCAAAGAGAAAGTATTTATTCCTGAGCTTGAATTTTTCATCATAAGCAAGTGCTAACGGATGATGGTGGGGATTGGCCTGACTCTTGGAAGAAGTTGGATGTATACCCTAGAATGCCAGATGTTAAAAAATATATATATCTTGTTCAAGATTCAGGAAAAAGTATATTTTAATTTTACCCAAAGGAAAAATATTGGTTAACATGAAATTAAAATGAAAAACAATACTCCTCTTTGTTTCCTTCTCTCCCCAAAACAATCGCAATCTCCTATAAAGTCTTCGAAAACAAAATAACATAAATTGATGTGTTTTGCTCCTAACATTCTATTGACATTTATAATTTAGTACAGGAAGACTTTTAAGAGGGAAAAATGGTGAGTTACAATGTATCAAAGTGCTTAGGGCTGAGATTGCAGAGGGTCTCCACTCACACTGTGGTACCGTCGCTCACCAAGCCGGTAGAAACAGAGAACAGGAAGAGAAAAGAGAAAAAAAAGAGCCTTTCATGCTTACTGATCCACATGCTGACTCTAAAGCAGAAAAAATAGCTTTTCAGAAAAATCACCTGGGAAAATAAGCCTGCAACCCTTCTCATTTGGCACAGGTGGGCATCCATGAATACATTCTCATATACAATTATTGACAGTAATATATAAGTATAGTGGATCATAATCATTGAGAAGAACTTATCAAGCCCATAACAATGAGTATGAATTGGAAGAAAAATCCCTGTGGAAGGACCTGGGTTAAGTCATTCTTGACTCTTTATCAAATAGTGAAATTAACTGAGAATGCCTGGTATGACTGCGCCCTGAAGCCAAGTGATATTCATATGAGATATTTCTGGGTTAACACTGCAGCCCAGGGAATTAAGGTATAAATACTAGCCTTAATCCCTCCAGCTGCTTGCTCCCATTTGACTGGAAAGCCTTGTAATACTCTGTGCTGAAAGGGGCAGTATTGTGCATTAGCAAATGAGGTGTCATAGGAAAATTAACTCCTGAAACAATTTCAAATGTATGTGTTTGTAAATATCAATTTAAAGTCGATTATTTTTACCAAGGGATTTTAAGAAAATTAAGAAATAAGTTGTTTATCATTCACAGAGGTGAGAGCTGTAAGAAAGAATGCCCTGATGATATCAAAACATCTTTAAGGCTTAAGCACTTTTGATGTTGTATCCACTCTTAACAGCCATTTGTCTAAATCATAATCTCCTGGCTGATATGTGTGGATAAATAGAAAGAGTAAGGACATTGGAATCAGGCCTAGAATCACTTTCAGCTTCACTTCCTAGCTATATGTCCCCTGTCAGGTCATCTGTCCTCTCTGGGTCTTCACCTGCAAAAACGGAGATAGTAAGATTTATTTCACATAAATGTGCAATACAGAAATAATACATTTATTAAATTGAGACAAAGTAGGTCATCCATAATTGACAACCTTTGGATTTCTATTATTAGTAAAATAAATGCCATTAGACAAACAGTCTTACCTTCTCCTGGGAGTAAATCACATAAGGCACTAACAAGAGCAGAAAGAATACAGTATCTATTCAACTCCTAGTATATGCCTAGAATTTCACTTGGCACTTTGTATACCTTATCACATGAAATTGTGCAAGTAATCTTAAGAAGCATATATTCTTAGCTCTGTTTAAAGACGACATGGCTGAGACTGAATAAGATTAGGTAACTTCTTTAAAGTCACACAGCTATAAATGTCAAAGTATCATAAAGTGAGGATTTCTGGAATGCTGCTAGCTCGTCATTGCTTTGCTAATCGAGTCCTTGTATCTTTCCAAATTCATTTTTAACCAAGAGATTGTGTCAGGTGTAATGTCTACGATCATAAAATTACAGTTCTCACTAAAGTCGTCTTCTGGCAAGCTTTGCAAAGAGCTGCAAGTATGGCTTAGAGGCTTTGTGATGATGTCCAGAAATCTTAGTAATGCAGAGCTTGGAATTTCAACGTCAGTGTTCCATAGATCTTCTCTATAAGGGAAAGGTTTATTTTTCTTCATCATGGCAAAAGAGAAGACCTTGCATTTTCTGGGTTCAAAATAGACCCTTCATTTCCTGTATTTTCTTCAAATTGCCTTGGGTGACAGTTGATCAAGTATTCTGTACTATGTCAAAACTGTTTGTAGAAATGCTCCAGGAAATTGTAAATTTCAAAACATGTAGGCTTGTTGTCTTCAGAGTACAATAGCTAATAAAGTCATGAGGGCATCAAGGGCTTATTTTTATCTTGTGGGCTTCCAACTTACAAAAAACCACACAGTTACACACAAATGCTCCCACAGTCACACATGAGCTCTGGGAATTTGCCAGCTCACTGGAGTATTTGTTTGTTCAAAAGTTTGAAGATATTTTATTCAAAAAGACTAATTTTAGAATTGTTAATGTGATTGCAAAACAATGCACATGTACAATTGTCTCCTTGCTCACTGGATGTTTAAGAAATTATTGATAGAATGAATCATCATATAATGTGCCTGGTGTAGCACCTTGCGTTAGATGATCTTAATGAATAGTTGCTCCATGAAAGACTACATTAATTCAGACGCTAAACATAAGACAATCCTTTTTCCCCTTTAAAACACACAGAATAATTTTTTGGTTAAGGTGGTCAAATGAATTACATTAAATACATGCTTTCAGAATGAACAAGTTTATTCTCATGTAACTAATTCTAAAAGAAGTTCTCCTCAACATTCATACATAGAACATATAAAAGCATATAAAAACCACAAAAAAGAAAGCATACACAGTACTGCCATGTATTTATAAATATCCTACTTTAAGTAGCAATTATCTCGTTATATATATATAAAAGGGAAAGTATAGAGAGTGTTATTAACTCAATATTCATTCATTCATGAGTAAAATTAAGTCATTTGGAAAGCTACATTTTCTTTAATAGTAATAGAAAGAGAAATAGCAGCTATCTTTTTTTTTTTTTTTTTTTGCCTTACTGAAAGCCACTTATTTAACATTATACTTCTGTGGAGAATTTCAGATACTTATGAAGTTGAATGGCTAGACATTTTGGCAAATCACTTAACCAGCTCATTCATGCTACTATCTTTATTACAATTCTTTATTGCCTTCAAAATAAAGTCCAAAATCCATAGCATAGCATTCAAAACCTTATGAAAATCAGAACTTTGCTTTCCTCTGGTATTAGCTATAGAGCTTTGATTTCAGTCAACTAACACTGAATATGGCTTGCTTAACCAACTACTGAATTTGTTGGGAGGATGAGTGACGTGACATGTCGGAAAGGAGGGCTGCAGAACCAGACCCAGTGCTGGGAGGAACCAGGCTGTTTCAGAAGGTCTGAAGGTTTGGTGCTGCTTGACTATTCCTTGTAGGAATACCTCTGGAAACCCAAGGACCTCAGAGATTCTCAGTCTTTTTGTCATTCCTCTTGAATCTAGTCAAGGAGAAAGCAGGGCAACTGATTATTAGTCCACCGAATGGTATCAAATGGGGAGAAGTCACTACTTCCAAATAAAATCAGGTTCATAGCGCCATAAGAAAGTAAAATGAATAGTGACAAATATCATTAATTGTCCATCTCTCCCTTTCAACTTATTTTCTACCCTTCTTTTTTCATTTCTTCAAGCACATAGAAGAACTTGCAATTCCATTAATCCTCCACCACTCCTTTGAGTACACCTTTCTTTCACTCTTCTAAAATGCCCTCCTTTCTTTTTCTAACCTCATGTGGTAGTTCTGACCCAGCCTCCGAGGCTCAGCTTCTTTTTCAACAGCCTTTGCTCCCATCTCTTTCTCCTTCTTTATGCCTCATTTGGGCTGGGTGTCCCTTCTGCCTTTCCCTAGCATTCCCTGTTCACTTCCATATCACCACAGGCAGCATTGTAATTGCTGACTTCTCTATCTCCTCTTCTCAGGCCTGTTACTACATTTGCCTGGAGCTCTCCAACCTTCTCTCTCAACCCTTGGCATGGTGAACGTGTGCCCTTGGGAGGGTGAAGCGGGGAAGAGGTACTTCACAAGCCCAGGAAGTAGGGCTTCCCCACTGGGTGGGGAATTCTGAGTCTCAGTTACCTAGTGTGTGGTCTAGAGGTGGGGGGAGATGGGAAGATAGATTGTTCAAATTCTGGGTATATATATAACTCCTTGGCTCCACGGATTCCTTGCCCCATGGAGAGAATTGCAGTCAGAGAGGGCAGGTAGGGCCTTCTAAATCTCAGTGCCTAGTGCAGGCACCCTGGTTACCTGATTCCAAGGGCCATGCTATCTCAACTAGGCTGTCAGTTACTTGAAGGGAAACCATGTTTACTTTGTTAAACCAGCAACTCCTGTAGCTTATGCATAGTTAGCGCCCTATATGAATTTGCTGAGGACCAAGTGAATGGGTTCATGAACCTTAGTTTTCTCTCAAAAAAATGGAGGTTATGCTACCTACCTGTGCTGTCTACTTTCCATGCTGATATGAGAGGAAGGAAGTAATTGATGCAAGTATGCTTTGAAAGGAATTAAAGCTTTTAAAGATTGTGCCTAACAGCTTCTCAAACAGACTTATAACTTATTTTGCTTGCCCTCCCAGAAAAAGAAACAGAAAAATGTTTTACCAAGTCATTTAGAACAGAGTTTAGATTGTGTGTATATATGTATATGTAGATATATATTCATATGTATTGTGAATCCTTGGTACAGAACCTTAAGAATTGGGTTATGATTATGAATAATAATACAAATAGAATCATTAGCATTTTCAATCCCTGTAATTTATAGTTCACCCTTTCCCTTTAAAAAATGTTAGAAAATCTCTAATAAGGGTCTGCAAACAAGAAGAATAGAAGCTCACCAACTGGCACAGGACATGAATTATTCTTAAGATACTCAGTTACATACAAGCTAATCATCTTAATATGGCAATTTTAGGCTGAACTTTCTTCTGAGAGTGATTATAACACAGTTTTCTTTTCTTTAAGCTTATTTATATAGGAAAGATTGCCATCTGGGGTGTGAAGTGACCTCACTAAGGTGAAAAAAACAAGTAGGATTTACTGCATATTAGTTCTACTCCTGACAGAGCTCTGTTCATTCATTCATTTAATATTCATCCATTGTGAAACCATTATTGAGCATCTATCTTGTAGAAGTTGTAGAACGTGTGGGGATAAAAGAAGAAATAAGACATGAGATCTGCCCACAGGAACTTGGAGTCCGGTGAGAAAGAGAAAAGTAAGCCATTCAATGCCATAATGGTAAATATAAGCATAAATTCTGATACCGAGATAGACACATGCTCCACTTTTCTTAGACCCTGAGGACTGCAGAACTTCCAGCATTACAAAGTTGATAAAAGAGAAATTGGCCCTTCTGTTTTGTTCCTATTATGCTTTATGTTTGCTTGATTTTCTGTTTTATTTTACACTTCTCATTCAATTTTGTCAACTGATTGATTGAGTAGCTACCATGTCACAAGACGAAGATGATTGTGGCTTATCCAGCTTTAATATCAGCAAGGCCGACACAGTTCTGGAGGACAGGGACAGTGTGTTTATTTTACTCCACTTGCTATCAGATGTGTGCCACTCAGACTCATGTCATGAGTGTTACTTGATGAATCAGGCATTGATAATTAGTTCATAATTATGTATTCAAGATTCCTATGAAATAGCCAAGAACTTTGAACACCATGTGCCTGCTAGGAGAAAAGCACAGTTAACAGAAGCTTTTATCCCCCCTCCTTTTATTCCTACCCAGAGCTCACGTAAGTGTCATGGGTTGAAGGAAAAAGTGACGTTTCATTGATTTCTCAAGATGTGATTAAAATAACATGACTTGTAGGTATACAAAATTTGAGAATTAAAGCTAACAAAAAAATGAGGAATTACAATAGCTTTATAGTGATGAACATTCTTCACAATTGTGTGATGTCATGCTAAGAAAACTCTAGCAAAGGAACCAACGTAATTCCAAACAAGAAACAAATACATAGCCTTAAAAAAATTATTGGCTCTGACACCCCAACTCTTGACCCTTAATACCTGCAATGATCATGAACCCTGCAGGGCCCCTTGTCACATTGTATATGTAATATTTTCTGAGTTCCTGATACTGGCCTATATTTGTTTAACATCAGTCTGCATTTACTTCCCTCCAGCCAGAGGGATTGCATGCACCAGCTGTTTACACATCTTCAGGAGGAGGAAGGGGAGTGGTTATCTTGCTCTGCACACTGTCTCATGTCAGAAAAGTTTCCAAGTCACTGAGGGATGTGTGAGACCACAGAGTTGAAGGAAAGTTCGGTCTTTAGTATTTCCTCTTCTGTCTTCTTACGTTAAAAGTACTAAACACAGGCTCACCCAGGCTTTCATTTCATGGGCCGACCGCACTGCCTGTGTTTCCTAAAGACAGGGACAGTGGGGCAGTCAATTGTTGAAATGGTAATGACTCCAAAACTTTTCATAACCTCCCCAAGCTGTCCAAAATAACTTAATACGCAACCATTCTTAGGGCTTTTGTTTAGCAGCTTAAAAGATTTCCCAGGTGAAGAGAAGGGAGAGAGAGAGAGAGAGCATACTGATGGCAAAGTAAAGCTGAGGGAAAGATGGAAATTATACGAAGATTACACAATGGTGTAGGGAGGGTAGCACTTAACATTGACCACCTGGATGGCCATTCAGAGTCCTTCACCCACAGCGCACTCCTTAGGACTCTAGTCCATGCACCACATTTTTGTGCCACTGCTGAGAGATAGGTCAATTGTGAAAAGATAGTGCTTTTGTTACTTAGATGGCAGACACAAACTGCATGAATTAAAGCCGTTTAGTTTGAGTTTAGTTTTTATGGTAACTTTGAAAAAGAGCAAGATATGTAATACAGACAAAATAATAGGGGTATAAGAAATAGGAGCAAAATGCCTGTGCACCATGCAGGAAGGGCACGGACAGAAGACCGGTTCACCCAGACTCCACTTAGGAAGCCTCAACCATATAGAAGGCCCCGTGCAAGCATGTGCAAACATGATAATAACCCAAATCTTACGCTTAAGGAGCTTTATAAGCAAGTGCTGACTTACACTAGACATTCACTTTACAAAGGGCACTCACAAATATTGGCTCATGTAATCCTCTCTGTAGCACTGTGAAGTAAAGAGGGCAATAGATTCTTCTGGTTTAAGTAATGTTTCCCAAGGCAATGAGAGTAAAATGTAGTGGAGCCATGTTTGTCTTCAGATTCCAGCTTCTGGGCCCTTTGTACTTACAGTCGGTGACTCTGAGACATTTACACCTAAGAAAGGGAACAGATATGTAATTACTGAGCAGACCATAACCAGGGCTGTGATACCCTAGGGATATTGTCTCATATTTTTTTTCACTTTTTCTTTTTTCCCCATTCATCCATAAGTATATTAATATTACTTACTCGCCCAAACTGTTGGACAATTAGAAATTCATACTTACCTCCATTATATCATCATTGTAGTATTATTAGGAAGGGAAGATTTCTTAAAATGTATCCACGTGCTTACACTTTGCTTTAAGTATTGAAATAATTGGATCTGCATTGAACTTCTTAAATTTAGTTATTTATAATAAAAATGTAGGACTATAATTGTGAATCTTCAGAAACATGTTCCTGCTGAAAGCAATGGAAATCCAAGGAAAACACACACATAGGAACACACAATCCCATAATGTCTTACTGACATCCTGCAACATTCTTCCATCAGCTATGCACTAAAGATGCAAACTACCAAATAGCAGAGGATAAATCATAGTTCCCTGCCTGTTTTCCATTTGGTATGCCTGTATTCACAACCTTGATAGCAATAAGTAAACCTTCTGTTTCTTTTTCAAAAATTTTATAGGATGCTCTCATGTCCTTTTCTTCCCCATTCCTCCTCCCACAATTCAGCTCACTCAGAAAATGCTATAAAGTTTCAGAGAAGAGGTTTGCTCAAAGCAACTACAAATAAAGTGCATGCACATAAATAACTTAGCCTGACTTTTTGTTTAATGTCCAAGATGATTGGAACAGATTGTATCATGAACTACTTTCCCTTTGGCTAATTAAATAGCAGTACCCACTTACCATAAAGCATATTCTTATTAAAACAAGTATCTATAGTCACTCTGCTGGATAAATTACTCCCAAGTAAGTGCCATAAAGCCCATTACATTCCTGCTTTAGGAATGGAGCAGGTCCAAACAGACAATCAAAGGATTTCACTGGGATTATTTTAGATTAGAAAAACTAAGGGAGACATGCGGCACTGACAAGATCGTAAAGGCATAAAGGATAAATTAGTGGTTCCATACCAAACAAAGTGGTCTAGTGTATCACAGTATATCCAAAAGTAAAAACAAATTCCTACTGTATTAACCTTCGCCAGAATGGAAATCTGTTTATGCAGAAATAAAAATGTCATGAACAACTGTTATCTCCTTTGCAAATCAAAATGACTGTTTTGAATAATAATTTTAAAAAATTCTTCCAAACCAACAACTATGGAAAAATATGCCATAGGAGGGAAAATGCCTTCATTTCAAGAAATTGCTTTTTACGTTTAATAGAAAAGGTTATGTTATGGTTTATCATATTAATGAGCCATTATTTCATAACCATATTTTCATTGCAATATATTACCTGCTAAGTGATGCCCTTTTTTCCAGGAGAAAAAATTTCAGAGAAGAGATTCTATGGAAGTTTTTCTTGCTGCCAGTTGTTAAATCTTTCAAAAGCTGTCAGCAGCCTCAGAAATCAAGTTCAAAATACCATAGCCAACATGAGCCATAGACATAGGCTAGTCTATTTTTAAACTGTAATACAAAACTGCCAGAGAAATACCTAAACACAAATGATTATTTAAAACGAGATCATCTTATCTAGCTTGTCAATGTAAAGGACAAAGTCAGTGAAGTGAAATTTAACCCACAACGTCTATAAATATCACTAGACATTTGGAGCTAAGTGATTTTTTTCAGGCTAATTTTTCCTTAAACTCATTATGCACTATAGCCTTCATGCTCTAATCCCTCACAGACCCTGTCCAGGCTAGCCACAGGGAATAAGGGACACTAAGCATCCAAGGCAGTCGACAGGCTCAATTCCCTACTTTGCCTGAGTTCAGCAAGCCCTTTTCCTTAAGGGCAAATGGATGGCAAAGACATTGGCATCTGCACTGGAAACTTCCGCAGGAAAGGAGCCATACTTGTTTGTACAAGTAGCATTCTGGGTTTGCCCTGTGTCCGTAAGCGTTGATTCACCATATTGCTTCTGAAGGAGAAGACTATCCTCGAAGTTGCAATCAGAGCTGCATCAGCTGGGTCCCTCTCAGGATAGTCCATGCTTATGACAGTGAGCTAGTTATCTGATGGAAACAGAGGTGAGACATTTGGGTGTATTTTCCTGCTTAAGCTGCTGCTGCTGTCATATTCTTGGTGGTGAAGCCCTGAAGAAACAAGGCAGGTGCTGTCATTTCTTAAGGTACTGACTGCCTTTGCTGTCAGTTCATGGGGATACTCACCTTTGGCTGCTGCTGATAGATGTTACAGCCCGTCATTCATTTCACACAAATTTTTTGAGAGTATAATATGTGACAGCAATGAATTAGGTGCTGTAGACAAAAGGGAACAAGACAGGTGAGGCTCTTACTCTCAAGGAACTTTAAGTCTAGTGAAGGAGACAAACATTGAATAAGTATTCAAAGAAAGTAGATGTTTGGGATCTATAAAAATGTAGTTTGGGGAAAATTCCTACCACATTTTTCCCTTAAAAATATGATACATATAATATAGAAATATATGCATGTTGCAAAATACATAAACAATACAATGCTGTGAAAATTTTCCTTCCTTTTCCCTGTAACTTACACCTTTCCTGTAGGTAACTACTACACTCACATTTGAAAATAATATCCAGACAAGTACCTACCTACATATATGTACACACATATAGGTTTACTTCTCTCTTCTATATAAATGAGATTATGGTATAAATATGATGTAACTGAAAATTGTATCTGAGAACATTTTCTATATAAATATAGAGACATACCATATTTTGTCATTATTAAGTCCCCATATGTGAACATAACATAATTTACATAACCATTCCCCTTTGATGAGTGCATTTGCTTGATGACTATCACAAACTAGCACAAATTAGGTGCCTTAAAACAACAGAAATATATTCTTTCACAGTTCTGGAGGCCAGAAGTCTCAAATCAGTATTACTGGGCAGAAATCCAGGTGTCAGCAGAGCCATGCTCCCTTCAGAGGCTCTGTGGAAGAAATCATTTCTTGCCTCTTCCAGCTTTTGACGTCTGTCAGCATTCCTCAGCTTGTGGCTACACCATTCCAGTCTTCAAGGTCAGCATCTTCAAAGATCTGTCTGTCCCAGCTTCCCATTGCGTGTGTCAAATCCCCCTTTGCCTTTTTCTTATAGGGATACTTGTGATTACATTTAGGTCCCACTTAGATAATTCAAAGTCATCTCCCCATCTCAAGATCCTGAAATTATTTCTACAACGTCCTTTTTTTTCTCCATAGAAAATAAAATGCACAGATTCCAGGAATTAGAACCTGATAACTCTGGGGGCCATTGTTTGGCCTACTATAGTGGATGTTTAAGTTGTTTCTATTTTTCAATACAAACAATGCAGCTATAATAATCATTGAACATTTATATTTGTGCACTTGTGTAAATATTTTGGTAAGTGAAATTCCTAAAAGTGAAGTTTCAGAACCAAAGAGTTCATGCAACAAAATATTATTGAATAATGCCAACATACTGTCCAGGAAAAAACATGTTCCACATCACTGTGTACTCTCCAAAAAACTTGATGCAGAAGCTCATTTTCCAACATTTTTGTCAGCATTACATATTTTATCTTTGTTCTTGTCAATTTGAAAAGTAAAAACTGGCAACATATTGTTGATTAAATTTTCTTCTTATTAACAGACTTAAAAATTCTTATTTGTAATAGGATAAACAGCAGGGGAATTAACTGAAGGAAAGATTTAGAATAACTGAGCAAATTGTGCCTCATTCATACCACTTTCTCTGCTACAGAGAGCACAGAGGGCAGTGGCTTTCTGACTGCAGAAAGAAAGAGAACAGCTCACTATGTAATGTATGATCTCTAGGGTTTGTGAGCACAGAGTAGGTGTGTAGGGAGGTGTAAGAAGTACAATGAAGCTTGACATTTTAGTTGACATTTTAACAGACATGGCAAGGTGGGGGTGGGGTGGGCAGACGGAGAGCCGTATCTGCCCAGCAATTAAACAAGCACATTGAACTCTCCATCCACATGGTAAGTCCTCCTTATTTAGGGAATTGTAGTGGCTTCCTGTGTCTAACACTCCTTGCCTCCTAATCCAAGGCTCATGGCCAGCCCTCCACTCTTAAGGATGAAGGCTACTGGGAAATGGATCTCTACAAGTCTAAAAGGAAACTTACACCAGCTACCTATACTAACTAGCAGTAACTCACTTATGAGACTAATCTCACAACCAAGGAAAACTAGAAAGTTGAGGAAAACTAACACATGAAAGAGATGGATCAATGCTGACAAAAAGAAAAAGAAAAATTCATCTTAGTGAAAACAGCAATAATCCAAAGAAAATATTTAAAAATTTTAAACAGTTTTCTAATTATAATCCTCAGTTTTCACCACAATGTATCTGCAAATAAATATGAATCAGATAATGCCATAAATTATAGTAGGCCCAATAGAATGGAAAAACATGTAACTGCTGGAAAGCATAAGGTGTACCTATTTGTACTGCCATAGAAGAAAGCCTATGATTTGATGTTAGGTGAAGAGAGTTAGTTTCAGAGTGCTGTGGGTGGTGTAATTCCAGGTTCTGAAAACTTGTAAATACATGGAAGAAAGTGTGAAAGATATACACCAAACTGTTCAGTTTAGGAGAAGGAAGGAGGGGAAGACTGGATTTGTTTTACTCCTTCTGCATATTTAAATTATACTGCAGTGGGTATGGATTATGTTTGTAGTCGAAAAATAAACTAAAGGGTTAGAGAAATAAGAGCATCTTTCATTGATAGAACTTGGTTAAGTTCTAATGCACTGGACAGCAAAGAGATGTTTAACACTAGTTTTAATAATAGCTCGTAAATCAGAATGAACTTAGTACACAAGACAGCCTCCATTCCTCCCCATTCATTTAAAGCCCTTTTAATCATACATATGGGTGTCATTGCAGGGTATATGTGAGACAAGGGATATTGGTGACACCGCACCTCTACTTTTGCTTTTATTCCCCAACACCTTCATACTACCTGATGAAGATAAATTAATGGGAGTTCAAAGAAGTGCAAACAATTGATCATCAGTCTGAAGGCAGTGACTTGGGAGGATGGGTTAGAAAGACTGAATACGTATCTGGTAAAGTAAAGGACAACGGGGTTGGGCAGGAGAAAAGAAGAACGTGATTGGTATCCAAAGAGAACTTGAAAATAAAAGATTCTAAAAAGGGCAAGTCTCATTCTTAACTGGGAGCCAGCAAATGATTAATAAACTTAGATGAAAACCACCCTATATATTTCCCCTGTGGTGGACCTATTTATTTTTAGATCCTGTCTGAGGATGTTGATCTAAAAGGAAATATTCTTGGGGGATTGTCCCTGGAGAGAGGAGAGGCAGAGTCTCCATGCCCAGGGGCCCCAGAGTGACCAAGGACCCTCAGAGCCCCCCATGTACAGATTTTCCCCAGTGTTAGTTTATAGCATGACTGGTGCATGGGTCAGCCTCAGAACAGGGCCAGCAAGCCCATGTCTCCACTTCTAAAGCTTATTCCCAGCCTCTCCACCACTGCTCCCACAGCGCTTTCTTATGTTGCAAGCATAGCATTCAGTTTATCATATTTTGTTTTCATCTCTCCCACTAGCCTATAGGCTCATGAGCAGCAGGAAACTATTTCTTAAACATGGTCTAATCTGAAAAACACCAAGCTTGGAACTGGGGCACATAGAAAGTACCCCCCACAAATATTTGTAAATTGAAGAAGTCAACTAAGATTGACTGCTTGTTGCTTTGAATGAGTAAGTCAAAGGAGGAAAATGTACTGTACTATTCCAGTACAGACAGAACACAGCCACAAAGTTCTCAGAAAAAATGAAAGACATGTCAAAGGCAATAAAAGAGGTGTTAAGTAACACCACTTTGAGATACACAGATGCATATGAAATCATAATAATCTGTTGTTTTTGTAATCTAATTTTCATTTCTTTAACAGTATACAGTAGATATCTTAGTGCAGTGATTAAAAACACAGACCCTGGGCTGGCTGCGGTGGCTCACACCTGTAATTCCAGCACTTTGGGAGGCCGAGGCAGGAGGATCGCCTGAGTTCAAGACCAGCCTGGCCAACATGGTGAAACCCTGTCTCTACTAAAATTACAAAAATTAGCTGGGCATGGTGGCAGGCATCTCTAATTCCAGCTACTCGGGAGGCTGAGGCAGGAGAACTGCTTGAACTCGGGAGGCAGAGGTTGCAGTGAGCTGAGATCGCACCATTGCACTCCAGCCTGGGCGACAAGAGCGAGACTTTGTCTCAAAACAAAAACAAAAACAAAAACAAAAACTCATAGACCCTGGAGCTAGAAAGTTTGGGTTCAAATCCCAACTGTATCACATACTGTGTGACCTTGCTCAAGTTACTTTACTTGTTTATGCCTAGCTTTCCTTATCTAGAAAATGGAGATGAATACTAATATCTACTTCATAGGAATATTATGAGAATTAAATGACAATAGTGAGTGCTTATTAAATAATAAAGAGAACTGTCTGCAACTAATCTCATAGACCTGGTCCTCTTGCCCTACCACCTATCCTATTCAACTTCTTTCACTAATGAAATCCCTGCATACTTCATAATGTTTTATTATATTTTATAACCTCTCACTCTTCATCTATCAATTTAGTCCAACATTATCTCGGCAAAGAAGGTTCATTCACATTGTGGCAGGTATCAGCATGGCATTCTTTTTTTATAACTGAATAATATTCCATTGTGTGGATATGCCACATTTTGTTTATCTATTCATCATTTTTTAAAAAATGTATTATATTTTTTAGAGATTAGGTTTCCCTATGTTGCACAGGCTGGCCTCGAACTCCTGGACTCAAGCAGTCCTCCCACCTCAGCCTCTATGGTAACTGGGATTACGGACATGTGACACTGTACCCAGCTCCATTAATCATTTGAGGGGCATTTGAATTATTTACACTTTTTGACTATTATGAATAATTTTTCTGTAAACACCCCTCTCCACATTTTTGTGCAGATATATATTTTAATTTCTCTTGGTATATACATAGAAATGGAATAGCTAGGTTATATTGTAACTCTATGTTTAACTTTTTGTGGAACTGCAAAACTGTTTTCCAAAGAGAGTGCACCATTATACATTCCCACTAGTAGTAAATGAGGGTTTTAATTTCTTCACATTCTTGGCAAAACTTGTCGTTATCTGTCTTTTTTATTATTGCCATCTTAGTGCATGGGAATTGGTATCTTGTTATGGTTTTGATTTACATTTACCTAATGATTAGTGATTTTGAGCATCTTTTCAAGTGATTATTGACAATTTGTATCTCTTCTTTGGAGAAATGTCTATTTAAGTCCTTTGCCCATTTTTCAAGTGGGTAGTTTGTCTTTTTATTATTGACTTATAAGATTTTTCTATATATTCTGAATAAAAATCCTTTTTGCAAATATTTTCTTCCATTCTGTGGGCTTTTTCATTTTTGTGATAGCGTTGTTTGAAACACAAATGTTTTTAATTTTGATTTTAAATTTCAATTAATTTTGAAGCCTAATAAATATTTTTTACTTTTGACACTTGTGGTTTTGGTGTCACATTTAAGAGATCATGGTCTACTCCAACTTCAGAAAGACTTATACCTGTTTTCTTCAAATAATTTTATAGTTTTTGCTCTTGTATTTAGGTCTATGATCCCTTTTGGGTTAATTTGCGTGTTTAGTGTTAGCTAATGGTCCATCTCCAATCTTTCGCATGTGAATATTCAGTTGTGGCAGGATCATTTGTTGTAAAGACTGTTCTTTTTCCCCCACTGTACTATCTTGGCACTCTTGTTGAAAATCAATTGGCCATAAATGTAAGGTTGCCTTCTGGAATTTCAGTTCTATTCCACTGAACCCTATGCCTCATTCTTCTGCCAGTATCATGCTGTCTTGATTATTGTAGCTTTGTAGTAAGTTTTGAAATTGGAAGTGTGAGTCCTCCAACTTTGTTTTCTTCCTTTCTAAAGGTTCTTTTAGCTATTCCGGGTTTCTTGCATTTCTTTATGAATTTTAGGATCAGCTTGTCAAGTAAGGCAATAGGGATTTAATGGGGAATGCATTGAACCTGCAACTCAATTGGGAAATTGTTCGTCATCTTAACAATATTAAGTCTTCCGATCAGTGAACATGACATGTCTTTCCATTTATTTAGGTCTTATCTAATGTATTTCAATATTATGTTCTACTTTTCAGTGTACAAGTTGTATATGTGTTTTGTTAAATTTATTCATGAATATGTTATTCTTTTAGATACTATTATAAATTGTTTTCTTAATTTGATTTTTGCATGGATCATTGTTATCATATAAAATACAATTGATTTTTGTCTAATTTTCTTGTATCCTACAATTGTATTGAGTGTGCTCATTAGCTCTAATCATGATTTTGTAGTTCCTTAGAATTTTCTATATATAAGTTTTTGATATATGTGAAAGGGAGTATTTCATAGCCTCTTTTTGAAACTGGATGTCTTTTAGTTTTTTTTCTGTGTCTAATTTCTCTGGCTGGAAACTTTAGTGTAACGTTGAACATAAGTGAAAAGAGTGAACATCCTTGTGTGGCTCCTGATATTTCAGTCTTTTGTCATTAAGTATAATATTAGCTGTATTTTTTTTGTAGATGACTTTCACAGGTTGGGGAAGTTCACTTCCATCTTCAATATCTTGATTATTTTTATCATGAAAGGGTGTTGGATTTTGCCAAAAGCTTATTCTATTAATATAGTATATTGCATTGATTGATTTTTACTTATTTCAACTACCTTGCATTCCTGGGGTAAAATCTACTTGGTCATGTGTACAATCCTTTTTAAAACAGAAACGTAATTGGATTCTTTTTGCTAGTATTTTATTGAAGATTTTTAAGACTATGTTCCTTAGGATTAGTGGTCTACAGTTTTCTTTTTTCAGAATCTCTCCCTGGTTTTAGTGTCAGGGTAATATAAGCCTAATAATATGAGTTGGAAATATTTTCCTTTTGTTCCTTTTGTTCTATCTTTTGGAAGAGTTTGTGCAGGATTGGAGCTAGTTCTTTCTTGGTAAAATTCACCAATGGAACCATCTAAGCTTACTTTCTTTGTTGTGGGATAATTTTTTTTTATTATTAATTCAATATCTTTACTTGTTATAAATCTACTCAGATTTTTAAAAATTGAGCAGTTTCAATATTTTATGTCTTTGTAAGTTATATTATTTGTTGGAATATAATTTTTCATATTATTTCGTTAAAGTTTTTTGCTTGGTAAGATCATTAGTAATGACTGATCTTTCATGCCTAATTTTACAAATTTGAATTTTTCTTTTCTTGGTCAATCTAGCTACAGATTTTTCAATTTTGTTAGCTTTTACAAAAAAACTTTTATTTTTCTTACTACACAGACTGAATAATCTCTATTGACATCTTTGAGTTCACTGATTCTTTCTTCTGCCAGCTCAAATCTGGTGCTGAAAGTTTCTACTGAATTTTTACTTCAGTTATTGTACTTTTTAACTCCAGAATTTCTATTTGGTTGCATTTTATGGCATCTGTGTCTTTATCGATTTCACTCTCTTAGTTAGACATCATTCTCATACTTCTCTTTAATTTTTTAGATATGATTCCCTTTAGATTTTTAAACATACCTTTAATAGGTGGTTTAAAGTCTGTCTAGTAAGTCCAATGGCTGGGTTTCCTCAAGGACAATCTCTATTAACTATTAACTGTTCTTTTTCTCCTCTGTAAGGGCCATGATTTTCCCTTTTTGGTGTAAGGTGTTTTTTGTTTGTTTGCTTTTAACTTGACATTTTTTTTCCATTTTATTATTATTATTATTATTATTATTATACTTTAAGTTTTAGGGTACATGTTAACACCACATGTTCTCACTCATAGATGGGAATTGAACAATGAGAACACATGGACACAGGAAGGGGAACATTAACTTGACATTTTTTAAAGTATATTGTAGTAACTCAGGAAATCAGATTATTTCCTCCCCAAATTTGGTAGTTGATAATATTTGTTGTTGTTTTTGTTATTCTTGTTTGTTTGTTTAATGACTTTCCTTTCCTGAATTAATTACTTAAGTCTGTTTTCTTTATTGTTTTTGGCCACTGGAGTCTCCATTTAGTTAGCTTGGTTGGACAAAAATTTCCTTAAATATCTTGAACAAGTAAGTCTTCCAGGCTTTGCTAAATGGCTTTGTGTGTATGTTGGGTTACATTTTCAATGCTTGGGCAAAGAGTTTACAACTGTATCTTAACTTTCATGTCCTTCTTGTTCAGAGCCTCATGGTCAGCCAGAGATGAGACATTAGAGCCTTTTCAAGTTTTTTGGCAGCAGGTGCACAGCCCTACACATGTGCATGCCTTTTTAGATTTCAGGAAAATGTCAGAGCTTTTCAAACCCTCTATGGACCTCTAATTTCCCAGCTTTTTGTTTTAAGTTTTTTGGTCAGTTTCTTATTTGCTCCAGCTGTTATGATTTCAGGCAGCTGTGATCACGAACAATTGCCATTGATTATTTTCCACATACGTCTTTAGAAAAAGTCTGTTCTCAGTGAGTAAAAGCTGAGTCAGGACAAATAAAAGCAAGTCCTGTGAGTGGGTATTTCCAAGGAACTTCTGGACAGGTCTAACAATCAAAATTCTATGGAGATGGGGCTTGTGGGTCACCTCCTGTGGCTGCTCAGCTACTGGTTTTCATGGTTATCATGGTTACAAGACTGATGGTTTTCAAGGCTAACATGCAGCAAGGGAGAGGGCAATGGGAATAGTTTAGGTTATAATACCACAGAGCTTACTGTTCTTGCTGTAATATAACAGTTGTTCTTGAATAAAGACTGCTAGAGTTTTTGCAAGCCTTGATTAATATCCACACTTTTGAAAAGTTTATTTTGACCATTGTTGCCAATATTCTCATTTTTATATGGAGGAAAATAATTTTGGAGGTCCTTACTCTTACATTCTGACAGTATTCTCTCTATTGATACATATTAACAGCTTAGGTAAATTTTACAAACATCTGAAAATTCTAAATTCCAAATAAATTACAAGTAAATCTCTGGTCATGTCAATACTACTTCTGGTGGTGACAGAATATAAATAAATAGCAATATAAACTAACAAACTCAAAAGTTAACCGATAAGAGTAGCTAATATTTAAAAATCTTTCTCACCACAGTAATGGCTACTTTGAGCATTCTTGTTTTAAGAAATATAAATGGGAGTTTTTATTTGTCCTCAGTTCTTTGAATAAGAAAAGTTCACACAATCAGCCACAGCTTTAGAAAGATACTGACACCTTATTATTTTAAGCTTACCTTGGTTCCTGCTGGATACATCTTCCTATTTATCTATTGACTAGTTTTTCTTGAATCACGATTTTTAGTTATTAAATTAATTTACTAATATACCAGTTTCTGGTACAAGTAAGAGCTGTACAAATATGTGGCCAGTAGGAGATATTTCAATATTGGATTCAAGTGAGGGACATCTAGGAGGCACAGTTTAAGACACTCAAAAGGATCAAAGAAATGTGCATATATGAAGTTAAAAATCATGTCTAACCCAGAGTAGGTATCAAACAAATGATATTGCCAACCATCAAGGGAAGAAGAAGCTTATTGTAATTTTTCTCTAATTCCTCCCTTGATTCTTAACAATTACTTTTTCAAGAATTCATAGTTTAAAAATTTGTATGTACCCTATAAGTTCATCTTAACCAAATCAAAATGCAAGAATAGAGTTCTAGAAACAAGTTGTTAGAAGATATTCCTCAATGTTATTTTAAATTAGCTGTTAATGATTCTAGAGTGACTGCTAAGCCCTATTGAAGAAGCTAAAGAGTAATGATGTCAAATGCTTTTAAAAATGTAATTAACTATAACCTGTGATACAGTCATATCAAACCTGCTAAGGCTTAGAAATGTAGCTGTATTTTGATCCAGCAGTATCTGGGAGAGTGAGCACACTCTGACTCTACTAAATTTAGTCATTCATTGTTATGGCTGGCTTCACGTGTTTATGATTCTTTTGGAGCACATTTGTCACATGACCGTTACATGATGACAATAACCTTTAACATAATTCAACTTCATTACTCATTGAAATATTTTCCAAATAGATTTTTTTTATGGGGAAGATAATCCCACACAGCTTAAAAAGGCAATCTTATCAAATATATCTGCTCTTTTAAATTAAGAGATAGGCATTCTGAAATATTTCTCTCATTGTGAATATGGTTGACATCAGTCTTTATTTTGACTATTTTCCCAGCCAACCAAACTCAAATTTATAAGTGAACTGATTCTGTTGTTTTCTTTATCTGTGTATGAGACCGTGTATACATGTTAACCTCACCACATAATCACCTAACTTTTAAGTCGAAATGTATTAAGCGACTACAGCGTAACACAGAGACCTGAAAGCCTGAACTGAACTCATCTGTGGACCTTTCTAATCACTTATTTTTCCATCTCTATTATCCTCCTGTCCTACCCAATTCCTGTTCTCCATTAAAACCCACCTTTGCTTCCTTCTTTCAAATATAAAATTGTCATTTGGCCAATATAGTTCTTAAAAATTGCATCAACCTTCACTACTCTTCCATCCTCACATGACTTGAGCTCTTGTTATAACTGCTATCAATTCATAAATGAGGCCCATCTAAAACTTGAAGCTCTATTTTTGCCATTCAACTCAGAAACTTGATTTATTTATGCTTGAGCTTATTATTTTGTGCTACATTTGCTCTTAAGATGGATTCTGTAGTGTATCATTTTAGCCTAGAATTTAATAAACAATTATACAAATTAAACATTAAAATGACACTTTACTACACAGGCAGTTGCAGGAGTGAAGGAAGCCATCCTGGGATGGGAGCCCACAGCCCCACAGAGCTGTGTCTCTGGTATATCTTAGCCTTTAATAAAAGAGTTTTTATGCATCATCCTGCTTATCTGTGTGTTCACAGGTGTGTGAAAGACTATCATCTGCAGAATAAAATACCCTGTGGCACCACAACAGTAAAAAAAAAATGGTGACTCTCATCTATCTTTGCCTGAGGAGAAGAAGGCTTGAGAACACATAGAAATAGAACATGGAAGAGAAAGAAAAGGCCAAAAGCAAAGTTTCAATTGTTTCCAATTTGGGTCAGCAGAAGGGAATGCCTCACATAGAGCTAGGAGGCATTGACCTTGAAATTCCAGCAACTGCACCCATAGATGTGGCAAGATGGTCCAGGACAAGGCCACGGTTGGCACAAACGGAGCAGTGAACTAAATTAAGGAAGCAGAAAGACACATTACTAAAGCAAGATAAGAACCTAATCGCATCTTTCTGGGAAGAGAGAGAAAGATATTATTAATAGAATAGATTGGGGAGAAAGGACAAAAGTACAAAGAAATATCCTGAAGAGTAGTCAAGTTACCTTTAAATACAAACTTAAGAAATCTAGCCATATGGGATAAATTTGGCCAACTGGGCTAAGAGTTAATTTACTTTGCTGCCATATTAGCTTTATCCTCTCTGATCTATAAAACAATCCATTAAACAGGATGGGGCTCTTGATTTTTTTAAAGCAGAAGAAAAATTTTATCTGAAGAAAGTGTATTTTTAACGATCCAAACTATTCTAAGTCTTTCTTTATATTAAAATGGTAAATGAAATAAATGAATTCTGAACTGAAACTCAAGGTTCTTCTCTCATTGTTAGCAAACCAATGCCATTTTCAGAATGAGGGAAAGTAAGGATAGAGAGGTGAGGACAAAAGTCAGATCTTCCTCATATTTCCATCTAATTGTAAATTCCAAAGCACTGTTGCCTGGATTTCATTCTGAGTGGTCAGAGGAAGAGTGTAACTGTAACCAGAGTTCCGGGGAGGCCTGAATGATATTATTTCATTTAGGATGACAGTGGCCACCTGAGCAAACAGACAACCAAAAATTGGGCCTGGTTTGAAACAGCACAGCTTCTCTGCAGACGCTTAGCCTCCTGGTAAGCCAGTTACTTATTAGACAGAATCTTACAGCTCTGGCATCTATTTTCAAAGATTTCATCAATTCAAAAACAGGAGAAAACACAAATTCCCAGACCCACAAAATAAACTTTAACACATTGAAGAGCATTGATTTCCTTCTACCTGGGCTGCTTATGCTTTTGAGTAAAGCATTCTGAGTATGAAAGGGAGGTACATCATAGAAATAGTGGGGTAGAATGATTTTCACCACAGTAGAGTGAAGTTTATATCATACTGAAGAGCATTCAAAAGAGAACGGGCTTTACATGTGCAGAATGGGCACATTTACTAGGTTTCTCCTCCACAATTTTACCTTCCCAAGCTTGAATTTATAGGCTTAAGTTTCATAGTGTAATTACTGGGTTTAATATCAGAGAGGAGGGCAGCTTTGGTTTTTAGAGTGTGTTTGGTGTTTATTCAAGGGAAGCAATCTCCAATGCAGTTTCATTTTCTTTTCATTTTCTCTGGGGAGGGAAGAGGGGGATGAATACTGATATTTATAGAGTTTAAGGGTCTGGCAGCACTGGGAACTGCAGCACTTTGTTTATCCAGAGTCCAGTTTCAACCCAGAGGGTGCCAATGCAAACTTCTCCAGACCACCACGCCAAGAATGTCTGCCCTGTCTTGGAGGAGCTGCCTTCCCAAGCAAGGAGAGCTACTCAGAGCCAGCTCAGTTTGAAGCTGAACCAAGAAGAAAGCCCAAGCATTAAACCATGCTGTCTCAAGCACAGCAGTTCAAAAATATGCTTTTTGTCAGATTTTCCTCATATTTTGCCTCATATTTTTTATCACAGCAGGAGCTTGCCATCACCAGCCAAGCTGATTGACTGTGTCCTATACCAGCATCCGCCTTTGATATTCATGTCTTCAGGAAAGCTGCATCCCTTTCGCTTATACTCTTGCTGGGGTCTCTTTATGCACCCACTATCACTACAGTTACAGCACCTGTCCTCCAACTGTGAAGCAAGCTCATCAGGATCACCTGCGTATCTACTAACCGTGGGTGCCGTCAGAAATGCAATGTCGTCAGCACTTTCTCTCCACTCTTAAGACATTACATCTCCACAGCCCTCGCAGCCCTTCTAGCAGCTGGAAATTCCTGATTTTCAATACAATTTGCTTCTTCCTCTTCATATTGCTTAGTATCAGGGCCAACTTTTTAAGGCAATCTTAACGAACCTATAACCAGTGTGTTAAATATGTTTGTTGAGTTTTTCCATAAAGCTAAGTTAATATAACATGATTGTTTTCTTATGCACCCTGTGGGGAGTAAGGAAGGTAGGAGGTAGGAAAGGTGGGGGTGTGTAATTGACATAGTTGGTATATTGCCAAATTTACCCACCTTTCAGGACCCCCCCCCACCCAACAGTGAGCCGATGGCCTTCAGGTTAGCCGAGCTTTCTAAAATAAGCAGTTCATCTATGGACTGAAGTCAAGAGCTCAAGCATCACGTACACGTCTTTGAGAAAAGCTGCCATGCTTGGAAAAGTTAACTTTTCAGATGCTGATAGAAATTAACTCTTAACCACTAGCATGGGCAAACTTTGAAGTTGAACTGTGTGCTTGCTGCTTTCTTTCTTAGAATTCTTGTCATTACAAAACTATGTAAGATCAACACAAAACTATCTGTGATGTTGAACAAATGCAATAAAAAGAATGATATAGCCATATTTAAGTTTCTGTAACTTGTATTGTCTGTGGAACTTTATATAGTGCCTAGTTTGCAGGAGATTCTCAAGTATTGGAGATTGTTTCTGGGCATTTCTTTGTGATCTCCCTGTTTAGTTCTACGAGAGCTGGCAAATATTGTCGGGAGCTTTAGCAGTCAATTAAAACTCAAACCTTTAAAACTGCAAAGTGGGAAGATAGTATCAAAACATTTTTTAAAATGAGAAATCAAGTAAAATATACTAAGTTAAAATCCCAGACTCTGGATACAGACTACTTGTGTTTTGGTTTTAGCCATTTATTTACTAGCTATACAATGGTGGGCACGTGTCTTAACCTTCCTGTGACTCGGTTTTCTCATCTGTACAATTGGAGATAATAATAGTAGTTACTCATTGCATTAGAATGAAAATCAATTGAGTTGATGTCTATAAAGGGTTAGTGCTTTGCACACAATAAGTGCATTTGGCTATTTATTAAATAAAATACTCTCAGGATGTGGTCATTGAGTAGAGGGTATTACTTCCTGGTCAGATTCAAAAGCACCATAGATGGAAAGAATACATACATTCACATAGTTAATATATTTAGTTATTAATCCATTAAGAATAAATTCACTTAACAACAATGTATTTCAGTACCATGGTAAATATTCAAATTGAAATAAAGTACTGGAAACTGAGCATTTATAGCCTTGGCATTGACATTAATTTTTAAAATTTGGATAAAGTTTGCAGCAAACTGACAAAGGTTTTGAATTCCAACTGTGACATTTACAAACTACATAATTAAGATTTCTACTGTCTACTTCTATTACCTGTAAAATGGGTTCTTATATTACCTCATGCAACAGGCTTATGGTGAGGACTAAATAAATCAATATCTAGAAAGTGTTTAGCACAGTATCCAACACAATAAAGTAACCACACAGCAATATGGAGAATCTTTTCTTTTTAATTAGGAGGCCATAAAACATTTTTGGACAAGAAAATTGAATATCTTGTGTGGTTATTAAGAAATAGCATCTGAAGAACACAAAACTCCCAGAAATTTTAAAGATTCAGAAAGCAAAGAACAGATTTAAAGATTATCTAAAGCTTAAAATTTTGTTTTCTTTTGTGGCATAGTTTTGGACTTGCAGCTATCAAGCTATAGTACCCATGAAAAGGAAAAGCTTTTTCCTTTTATGCTAAAATTTTAAAACAGAGAAGCAGTGAATATTATGAGACATAACAATTGCTCATGGTTAGCAAAGCTCTATTTTACACATATTGCTAAAAATGTATATAAAATTTGAAATTACTGAACAGGAATACATACCATTCTAAAAAGATGTTAAATAATTACAAGTTTCTAAGGAATTTAATCTGGAGTTTATATTTGTATTTCAGTATTTTTAGAATCACACAAGTTCTATTTCCTGTCCAAATTGACTTGTCTCCATCCTTCTTCAAACTCCTCAAATGGACAGAATTCAACATCACATAATCTTAGAGTTAGAAGATGCCCTATAAATCAAACGTCCTTGTGAGGAAACTGAGGCTGAGAAAGGTGAAGGAACCGGCCCAAGGCCACAGAAACGTTCAGAGGCAAAGGTGGGCTTAGAATCTAGGATCCTGGTGCTCTTTCTGTTTAATTCAGTGGAATGAAAGAATTTTGTTAAAGTTGCTGGGGAAGTGACAACAGCCATCACTTTTAGGTTTTGTTTGCAAGGTTTGCATGTGTAATGTTGTTTATTTCCTTTCAGATACCACATCTACAACTTGGGTACCTGTCACCAGTTGAATAATGGTGCCTAGACTGTAGTCTTCTGTGTAGGATTCCCAAACGGACTGAACATCTGATTTTAATACCTGCTTCCATTGTGTGTGCATGTGTGTGTGTGTGTGTGTACAATTTATGCACACATATGACACTTTTTGGTACTTTCACCTTTGGTTATTTTAACGCTTACTAAATTTATAAATATGTATATAATGTGCAACTTAAAGAAATATAATACTTAGGTGCAAATAAATACAATCGTTAATAATCCCAGCTGAATCCAACTTTAGTCTTCTGTTCAAATAGAAAACAACATTGCAATAAGTTTGAACTTAATCTTGGAGCCTGCTGGGGTAAATACACAGCTATTGAGTCTAGCATTTGGGAGCCTTCAGTTAAAGACATTTAATCTTTCCGAGAGATTCTACGGATCTCAGTTTATAACTCATCACAAATATGGTATGACATTTCCTTGCCAGAACTATCCAACAACTTTCTTATTATGTAAGTTTTCAGCTCTACTATGTTATTCTGAGAAAGAGAAACACTGGTTTGGTTAATATATACATATATTTTTATATATTTGTATGTATATGTATACGTGTGTTATATAATGTATAAATATATATGTGTATATATGTGTGTGTGTATATATATACATGTATATATGTAAAAAGAGGTTTAGTCCTTACAACAACCCTATGATATAGGTTCTGTTATTATTTACATTTTGTGGTTAAGAAGATTGAGGCACAGAAAGGGCAAGTAATTGTTCACTAAGTAACAGACTGAGATTTGAATCCAGATGTTAGGCCCCAAAGCCCACATTGTTCACCACCACACCTACAATGTTTCTAATAAGCTAGCTGACTCTCTAGGAGGGTCAGTCCTGTTTTCTTCCATCTGTAATGTGGTTGGAAAATCCAATTGTTTACCAGTCTTTATGGCTGCCTAACTCATCCTTAAACCTACTTGAAATTCAGAGAGCAAGCTTATTCTCTATTTAATAAATTATGCATTATTTTAATATTATATATTATTCATATTATATATTTTATAATACATGTAGGTAAAATATCATGGAGTTTCAAAATGTGTATACAAACTTGTATGTACATATATGTTTTTATCAAGGATATCTTATATTACCACTAAACTTTAGATATATTTATTCAGGTTTTATAAATAGTGTTTTTTGAGAGTTGAGGGTAATCATGCTACATTAAAAAAGTTGAATGATACTTTCTGAAAACTGAAATAAGCAAAGAGAAAATAGTATATACTTACACATATAAAAAGTTTGATGTAAATTATGCATAAGAAAACTATGCATACTTATTATAATATTAGGTCAGTGCAAAAGTAATTGCAGTTTTTCTTTTGCTTTTAATGGCAAAAACCACAAATACTTTTGCGCCAACCTAATAGTATGATAGTAAGGTATAAAAACCAAATAGCACATTTTAATTGCTATAATGATTATTTCTCTTACACAGCAAAATCATGCTTTACCATTTCTTCCCCCATTTTGTTAGTTCCCTGAATCTATAAGCATCATCATTATCAGTAGACTTTTCTATCAGGTTGGTACAAAAAATAATTGTGGGTTATGTCATTGAAAGTAATGGCAAAAACCGCAATTACTTTTGCACCAACTTAATATAATAATATACATAATTAGACCTTCTTTGCCTACTTGCATTTGACATGCACATTAGAAGACAATGTCCAAAAGTTGACAAACTAGTATCTAGGGTGTCTTTACATGTAGTGTTTGCTGCAACAGAGAGACATCGCTCCATGCAGAATTCCTCCACTATGCTTCTAGGACATCCACTAGGCTGCCTAGAGTCAAACATGGCACAGCTTCCTGCCCAGACTGTAAAAGTCATCTACCAAGGGCTCTGTATCTCCAAAGCCTCAGGCCATGAGGATTTTAGGCCATCAGTATATAGAGATGGAAGCTCTAAATAATGCCAGCATCACCTCCACGTTAGTTCCATCGCCTCCCTGAATAAATGAAACTAAGCCATTGAATGTGGAATGATAAAAGCAGAATGGAGAGAACATCATGAGAACAAACAACCAGGAGCCTTGCACAAATTGGAGGTCAGCCTTCTGTGAGAGTGGTGGTAGAGAGAAAATAGATGCTGAAAGCTCTGAAAGAGAGAAGAAAAACAGGATTGGGAAAAGTAGGATTGGCAACAAGTCCATGAAGGGGGTCTGAGCTGGGGACAATTGAGAATAGTTGTGGTTGTTAAGGTGTGCTCTGTCCAGGGAGCATGGACTCCAAGTCTCTGATCTTCCAAGGAAGGAGCTGAAGATTCCATTACACTTTTCTACTGTAGAACAGGTTTTCTTCTAGTCTCCCAGAAATCTTTAAATGAGAGCCTATTGTTTCATGGGCAAGAGCATGCAAATCTAAACTAATTGTTACGTGGGGTTATTGCTCTTTGATTCTCTCTGCAATCTAAAAGGATAGAAAGATAAAATTTATACTCTTTCTAAATTGCTTACATTTTTAACTCTTTACCTTCAGAGAGAGCCTAATGAATGAAAATATAGGTAGTGTACAAAATGCTAAAGCTCTCCCTGCTTGACTCCAATATACACACAAATTGCAATGCCTCTGTTATTTAATCACCAAGAAATAATTCATTTTAAAATGAGAGAAAAAGATTAAAATGCCATTGCCACCAGAAGTTGCACCAGATAATTTATAATCTTACTAAACAATTGCACCTTCTTCTGCCAAAATTTCAATAAAGATGAGTGCAAAAGGGGAGAAATTTGGATAACTGAGCCACTGTAATAGGCATAAGGAGGCTCCTGAAAAGGTATGCTGGATATCTTTTTTTTTTTTTGAGACAGAGTCTCGCTCTGTCTCCCAGGCTGGAGTGCAGTGGCACGATCTCGGCTCACTGCAATCTCCACCTCCTGGGTTCAAGTGATTCTCCTGCCTCAGCCTCCGGAGTAGCTGGGACTACAGGCATGCACCACCATGCCCAGCTGTTTTTTTTTATTTTAGTAGAAACAGGGTTTCACCATGTTGGCCAGGATGGTCTCTATCTCCTGACCTCGTGATCCGCCTGCCTTGGCCTCTCAAAGTGCTGGGCTAACAGGCGTTAGCCACCACACCCGGTCAGTATGCTGGATATCTTTAAGAAAAACTTATCTCTTCTACACTTTCATCTCAGACTGCTTCTTCAAGGAGCCTGGCGAAGACAAGCCATGATCATAGCCAATACTGCAGAGAGCACTAGCCAAGGACTCTAGGACTCTCTTATCTTCCATGGGCCTCAATTTTCTCATTAGTAAAATTATGAAATTTTGTTAGAAGACTTTCAAGGTTCCTTCAAATTTTAATATGATACTTGCTTATGGTTTATAGTGTTTTTTATTTTTATTTGTTTAACCAGTGAGATCTCACTACATTGTCCAGGCTGGTCTTGAACTCCTGGGCTCAAGGGATCCTCCTGTCTCAGCCTCTGTAGTATTTGGGACTGCAGGTGTGCACCACTGTGCCTGGAAGCCTGTGGTTTTCAAACATTTATTTTTAAGCCAGCAGAATTATTTTGTTCAACAAAGTCTGACATGATAAACTAATAAATAAAAGTACTATTCTAATTAAAGATGGAATCGGGAAGCTCAAACTCTGTGCTCAGCCTCCTCCTCTTCTCAGGTAACTCTGAGGAATCCTCAAGGGGTCTGAAGGAAAGGCCCTTACTTAACATTTACGGAGCCCAGGGCAAGAGGACAAATGGAGACCATATGTCTAAATATTTAAGATAAATTGTTATAAATAAAACTAAGCAATCATTAAATAAAACATATTCTATCCCCTACTTTGTCAAATATATCTTCATACTGATGGAGAAGACTATGTTTAAATCTAGAATTCTTGTACTCCTAAGTTTGTGATGGAAAATTCTGGAATGAGAAAGACCAGCTCCTGGCTCTCTGCCCTTGGAACCCAGCCCACTGTCTCCCCAACTTTTCTTACCATTCCAAGTTCCATGGCCCACAATGGGACTTCATATGTAATCTCTGGACACCCTACCCATAATTACAAACACTGTCCACGATCTTGTCCACAATCGCTGCAAACTGGCCTTGCAGTACACCCTTGGGAGGTAAAATTTAAGAGAAATGACTGTTCAGGTTCAGGCCTTTTATTTTTTTTTTTTTATCAGAGAAATTCTGGGTCCCAAGTACCCAGATCATGGTCTAGAAAGCAGGCATAGGCTCCTGGTGGACACATCCCCTCAGCCCCACAGATTACATGCTATAAGCCTATGGCAGGGGTTATAGCTACCAAGAGAAAGTGCTCTAAGGTATGGAACCCTGGCTCAAAGCCTCTCTTGTCCAAGTCTGAGAGCAGTACTGACTAGATGGAGTTTGAAAACCATCTATGTGAGTTCTTGAGGGTCTCTTGTAAATGCACTTTGATGGGGTACGTGGATTCTTAAGTCAGGTCTTTATAATCAACCCATTGTCTATGCCTCAAGGCTGCAATGTTTCAACTTCTGTCAACTTTTCAGCCTGCCAGCCTGCCCTATAGATGTTATACTTGCCAGTCCCCACTATAGCATGAAGCAATTCCGTAAAATAAATCATATATATCTTCCATTGGTTCCTTTCCTCTGCAGAATCCTGAAAATACACCTCAGACATTTAGTCTGAATCGCATTGTTGATGTACATATCTGAAGGCCTTCTTCTTGATGATTGGCTCTTATAAAACTGGTTTTAACAACAGATAAGAAACAACAACAAATCATGCCTGTAGGATTTAGTGAATTCACATACGCCTAGTCCAATCATGTAAGGTATTCACTGTCATGGAGGGAAAGTCATGGCCTTTGGAATGTGTTAAACCTGAGTTCAAACCCTCTGTTTGGCACTTACTTTGTTATATGACCTGGGGCTAGTTTCTGACTCCTCTGACAGTTCATTATCTAATCAACATCATCAGAGTAATAACAACAACCTCTGAGCTAGTGAAAGAATAATATGGCAAGTACATAATATAAGCTTGACATGCAGAATAACAATTTCAAAAAAATAACAACTGCCCCTTATGACTATTACCTTCAACACTGGAACCAAAATTATTATGCTGGAAATTAGTTAACATACAAATATGAAAACATACATTCAGCACAATGTAGTGACTAAGAGAATAAGTTTTGGACTTAGACCACGGCCATTGGCATGTGTGCTCTATCATCTGCTTCAGCAGAGATCTTGGGCTAGTTACTTCTCTGTGCACCAGATTTCTTCATTTTTAAAATTTATCTCATAGAGGTTTAATGAGAAAAAAAAATGACGATGCATGTGCAGCACTGAGAACAGGGTCTTGTGCCTTATAAGCACTCAATATATGTTATCTATTATTATTATCCCCTTAATAAATATTACTAATTTATTTGACGAATGTTTATTAAATACCTACAATGTACCACAGAATATGCTAGGAACAGTTCCTGCTCCCACCAAACCATGGCCTGACTTTCATGAATGTAAAACCCATGGGGGATTGCCATGACTAGTAGATCCTACAACATTGATTAAGTTCCTTTTTAGCTTAGGCTCTTACATTTGAAAAGCACAAAACAGTTCTCAGATAGAGAGTACAGTCATTGAATAGTAAGAATGTGGGGTGATTTGGCAAACTCAACCCACCAATTGCAGACATACATAATTTCTGGACAATAGCATGGAAACTTGGAGGAAATAGTTCATTCTCTCAAATCATTATTATACTTATAACTAGAAGCAACATCACAGTCAGGATGCACACAAATCCATAATGTTTCTAACCCATGGAATCTTAACGACATTTAATTGGGAAAGTAATTTTACTGATGACTTTTCAGAGCTGCTGTACTGAAAGAAATAAAGTTTAAGTAAAAGGATTGCTTTTTCCTGACTAGTGAGAGACATTTAAGGGTTTGACATCTAATATGATAATGGCATAAATTTCTCTGTTACTTATCAATTGAAGGTTATTTTTTAAACATAAACATTATATTTTTATGAAGGAAAGCAAGATCAGGAATGACAATTGTCATTTTTATGGAAGCCAGATCTCTCTAAGATAATTGCATGTGTACATTCAAGGATAGAGATTTATAGCTGAAGCACACTTTGTAGATTTCAGTGACAGATACAGGCCTTGAAATACATCTCCAATACAGGAGATCAAACAGATTTTTTTTCTTTTTTAGTTAAAGCTCATGATAGCACAGTAAGAAAATGAGCTGACAACTTACTGAGTTAATCTCTCCCCTTTCACCTCCTGTACAATAGATTTTTCACAGTTCCTACCCCTTTTATTGTCTCTTATCTCAGATATTCTCCCACATCACACCTGGAATTTGTGGTCACTGAATCAGGCCCCCAAGATTTTCCCTGTTGGTGGGAAGCTCTGGCATTGAAGGCTGCCCTGTTTGTAAGAGTAATAACTGCTGCTAACAGGAAGGACTAATCTCAACCAAGCCCCAGGGTTCTCTAACCTCTGGAAAAACTAGTCTTATCCCTGGAGCTGCACCCTTGTCTGTAAGTGTTAAACCTTACGACAACCTAGGGAAACATAACAACTGCAATTCACTGAACCTCAGAGTTCACTGGGTGTGGACTGTCGAATTGCTGTGAGCACCATATATATTAACATGCTGAAGAGCTGAATCAACACCCAAGCTTATTTTTCCGAAAAAGAAATTCATGGAATCTCAATCATGCAAAGGACTTTTAATAGTGAAGGGGAAAAAGTGGATAAAGAAGGATAAAAGGGGTAAGGATGACACAGAGAGGAAGGAATAGACAGATGTGAAGCCCGTAGAAAAGGCACGGTGAGAAATGAAAATCCAAGCTGTACAAGTTAAATCTTACATATCAAAGAAAATTTTCAATCCCCTAAAATGTTTCCAAGTCCTAGCAAATGTTTCACTTGTGTTAAGGGAGATGCTATATTGTAAAAATTGCCTATAGCAATGGAATTTATATGACCTTTTGGTGTGGTAATAGAATAAGGACTGCATGGCAAAAAGGAAATATATCTTGTGGCCAGAAAGACCCACGTTCAAATTTTATATCTACTAATTCAAAGCTGGGTGGTCTTGGATAAATCACTTAGCTTACTAGCCTTAATTTCCCCATCCATAAAAAAGAAGTAGTTTATTAAACAGTTCAGTCTATATATATGAGGTGCAGTGTATATATGGGGTGCATATATATGGGGTGCATATATATATGGGGTGCACTGTAAGTGGTGATTATTATTAAAGAATATGACTTTCACTTAGAAAACTACTGGGCTATAAATATCAGGCAAAATATACTAGGTTAAGCAATCAATAGACGAGTCATCATACATCCCAGTTTGCTCAGGACAGCCCCAGTTTACACCTGTTGTCTTGGTATAATTAGTAACAGAACCTTCTTTCACTCTGCAATAGATGACACGGTCACTTTGGTAATAGGCCAAATACTCATTGGTCAGACAAGGCAGAAGTGAGCAGATGCAGGTATCAGGCAACAAAGAGAGAGTCCCAGTGAAGGAAGCCAAGTGGTCCTAGCAAATTGAGTGGATCTGATGCTAAGCTTTCACCTAGGTCAGTCATCTATTCATTAGAAAGTCAGAATCTATGGAGAAAATGTCCTTATGTGTAAATGCTTCTGGAAATAGTTTTATTTCATCAAATATTTTCGGGTATCTACTGGGCGCCTGACATTACCCTGAAAATGTCTACCTTCAAAAATTTCAAGTAGATTATCCAAGAAAAAACTATAACATTTATTTTACATTTTAATTGTTAAATGTATTTTTTATTATAGTTGTTAAATTAGAGGTCTTAACAAAAGTCTATGGGAGAGTTTCAAAGAAAGCTTTCTCTTTGCCTAGGAAGAGAGAGCAACAATGGGTAGACTTAGAGTCAACTTTGAAATTTGGGTAGATATTTTCCTGGAAGACAAGTATTTTCACTACTTTTTCCAGAGTGAAATGCATAAGGATGGATACATACAGGATGCCTAACTTGTCTATACAATTCTCAGAAAACAGAGTAGCTTTGATGAATGGCAGATGAAAATATTACCTGAGTTAGGTGAAGAAGGTCTTGTATGAGCCAGAATAATCTTGAGCCAACTAAGGTTTATTATACATAATGAAATTATTGAAAAAGGATGAGAACTTCGGCATGCTGTCAAAACGAAACTCTTGGGTTTATTTTTAGTACAATTCCTGAAAATGAATATTTGAAAGGGGTAAAGGCTCCAGGGAATGTAGCACACTGGCAGATATTTGTTCAAGTTAAATTTCACAACCATTAAAAATAAACAGGATTAGTTCTTCATTTTGTTGCTTTCCATGTCTCCTTTATTTTTACAAAATGCTTTTTTTTTTTTTTAGTTTGTAGGTCTCTTTTTATCTAACTGTGAAACATAATGTTTCACTGCTATTAGTGGATAAACAAAATTCTCTCTAGACTGCCATCAGGAAGCAACTATGGAGCCAGTATGAACCATGGTATAGACTTGGAAGCAGATAGAATTAATACCTTCCTGAATGCTTTGTTGTGTTTTATTCAGCATTATCCATCTGTGGTACTAGACAAGTTGATTAACAGAATCTCAGACATCTAGAGATAATAAATCTTGCATGAGCTATCTGTCTAGATAGAGAGAAATATTCACCAAAAGTAGGGTGTGGCAAAAAAATCCTGTCCAATCATCTAATCCTTTAATTAATGCATTTATTCAATGAGATTCCACTCTGGGCCAGGAAATATTATGGGTGTCACAAGGGATTCAAAGTTTGATGAGCTATGCCTTAAAAGTCAAAAGAGACCTCATAAAAACCCAGGAATACGTGGTAGACAGTAACATACAGCAGCAGCATTCTGGGACAAACTGGTGATGTTAAGAGCATGTAAAATACCCTTCTCTTCTGAATCAAGGGCTTAGAAGTGCCAAAGAAAATAGTTAATTTTTCTCTTCAAAATATATAGCTGAACTTGAATGCTCTTAAGAAAGAGAAAAAACTTCAAGGTACCAGGTAAGTTTAAGAAATCTATTGTATGCTGGGCATGGTGGCTCATACCTGTAATGCCAGCACTTTGGGAGGCCGAGATGGGAGGATCATTTGAGTTCAGGAGTTTGAAACCAACTTGGCCAACATGGCGAAACCCCTTATCTACTAAGAATATTAAAAAATTAGCTGGTGTAGTGGTATGTATCTTCAATCCCAGCTACTCAGGAGGCTCAAGCATGAGAATCACTTCAATCTGGGAGGCAGAGGTTTCAATAAGCTGACATAGTGCCACTGCACTCCAGCCTGGGTGACAGAGCAAGACTCTGTCTCAAAAAAAAAAAAAAAAAGAAAGAAAGAAAAAAGAAACCTACTGTAGTAGGTCAAGGGACTTATTTAGGAAGATATTAGGGGTGGTGGGATTTTAACATCCACATGTGACAATAGTTGAAACTGCAACCAGTATGTAGAAAGAGGCAAAACAGAGATCACAGTCTAAAGTCTAAGCCAAGAAGAAGCTAAGTTCCATAAAGGGGAATTTGAATATCTCTGTTCTCTGGCTAGGTTGAAGCATAAAGCTAGCTGCCCACTTGGGTCCACAAATATAAATAGTAATCCGTGAAATGCAAATCTACATTTGAGAATGGCACTTGAATTTGAATCACGTGGTGTGGAAATACACAGATCAGAAACATTAGTTAAAAAACTATAGGACCTGGTTACAAAACCACCCTATAGTAAGCCACTACAATCTAGGCCATACATAGGAGAAAACAATCATTCAGTATGAGAAATTCTGCTGTCAGTGAGGTACAATGTGTAACAAAGGGGAAAATCTACATAGAGAGAGTTAGAGATAAGAGAGAGAAATCAGAAAAGTGAGGTTATGAAACACAAGCAGCTATGTAGACATGAAAAAGAACCAAGAATAAATGGAGATAACCAAAAATAAATGTGGCTAATTAAAAAAAGAAACTAAAGAGATAGGTTAAAAGACATAGCTAAAGAGAGAATTAATTAATTGGAAGATAGAACAGAGGAAATCTTCTCTAAAAGAGCACAGATATAGAGAAATGAAACATAAAGACAAAAAAATTTGAAAAATGGATTAAGAATCTCCAAAAAGTATCTAATATTTTTAAATTTTTATTTTACAATAATTACAGATGCACAGGAATTGTCTAAAGTAAATACCTTTGGGTTCAGCCATACATTTTTAGGTGCACAATGTAGAATGACCCTTACAGCTATAGAGAGACAGTGACAAAAGCACACATATAGAATTACTTAAATGAAGAGAAAAAACTACCTAAAAGCTCATTGATAGGAAAATGTATAAATAAATGTGGAATACTCAGATGAAGAAAAACTACAATTGTTTCAAAAACATAATCAGCCTGGCAGTATCTCATTTATGTAATTACTCATTCCCTAAGTGTGGGTGAAAAAACAAGAAGCATAACATTATATCTGTTATAAATTTATAACCAAAAATGTTACTTATTTTTTGTGGAAGCATATATAAGTTTTGTTTTGTGTCTGTACTAAAATATGAATGGGAAAGAAACATGGTAAATTCATGATGATGATTGCCTCTGGAGAAAGAGAAATAAATATTATTTAACATTTAATTAAATAAATAAGCAATATATATTTTTGTATAATATATACATAAGTAAAGTTTTATTTCTTAAAATTATAAATAGCACATAAGAAAAAATTTTACTGATATTAAATAGCTTGAATATGAGTATTTGTTTTGTTATTTTAAAATTTTTTCTTATCTCTTAAATTTCTCAAAATAAGAATTGAGGGCTATGCACAGTGGCTCATGCCTATAATCCCAACACTTTGAGAGCCACGGCAGGAGGATCACTTGAGCTCAGAAGTTTGAGACCAGCCTGGGCAACAGAGTGAGACCACATCTCTACCAAATAATAAGAATTGAGAAGAAACTTTTAAATTAGAGGCAAAAAGATAGAAAAGACCTTTGAGTTTGGCCTTGGATGACGTAACACAGAGTGAAAATTCATTTCATCCAGTGATTTTCTAAGGTGGCCTATTGATGCTGAAGTGGGAAGCTGACGTGGTATGGGCAGAGCTCATGTGAGTAAGGCTCGAAACACCCACCCCCATTTCAACCCCAACAGTTTAGTTTGTGTCTGTTTTTTAAGTTGCATTTGGACATAGAGTTCCATTCATAAAGAATTTACTGTTCTGTAATCCAGTCCAATTATCTCATTGAATCTCAGAGGAAAATGACTCAAGGTTAACATTGAGAGCTGATGGTAGAGGCTCAATTAAACATTGAGAGCTGATGGTAGAGGCCCAGTTGTCATAATCTCCCCTCTGGGGCTTACCTTTGCTAGTTTCCCTCTGAGTTGAGGAAGTTAATCAGTGTTATGGACTGGACCTAGAGTTTATTCCTAAAATGACAAAGAGATGCAAAATTCTCAGCATTCAATATGTTGGAACCTATGAAGGACCATTAAGGAGCTGCTGGAATATTTATTGATTGTATTATTTTGTTGCATACACAAAACCGCTGATTTTAAGATCTGTTTAAAAATAGTGGCACTCTATAATTTTGGCTAATTGATATCTTTAAGTTGATATAGCATGTTATTTGTTAACACAAATTATCCAAGCCAAAGCTTTGTTTATGGAATTCAAGTGAACATACTTTAGTCCCTATGAAGCCTGAAAAATAAAGACTATGAATATGTTATATTTTGCTTTTTAAGCAATATTTATCAACATTTTGTACACTGCTTTTCTATTTATAAAGTGTTCTCACATTCATTTCTCCTGTGATTCTCATAACATTGCTAGGGTTAGATATTAATGTCATCTTTGTTTTATGCACAAGATAATCAGAACCCAGAGAGGCAAGTGCCACCCCTTGAGTACAATTCTTACATTGGTATTTGTATCATCCTCACAGTTAACAAAGAACTTGCCTATATTTTATCTCATGTGATCTGTGCAAACAGATCAGGCAGGTCTAACAGAGAATGCCCTCTGAAAGTAAACTAATTGCTGTGTGGTTCAAGCTCCTTTTTTTTGCTTTTTGAGACAAAGTCTTACTCTGTTGCCCAGGTAGGAGTGCAGCGGTGCAATCTCAGCTCACTGCAACCTCTGCCTTCCGGGTTCAATCAGTTCTCCTGCCTCGGCCTCCTGAGTAAGGCTTTAGACACCCACCCCCATTTCAACCCCAACAGTTCAGTTTGTGTCTGTTTTTTAAGTTGCATTTGGATATAGGGTTCCATTCATAAAGAATTTGCAGTTCTGTAATCTAGTCTAATTATCTCATTGAATCTCAGAGGAAAATGGCTCAAGGTTAACACTGAGGTTACAGGTGCATGTCACCATGCCCAGCTAATTTTTTACTTTTAGTAGAGATGGGGTTTCACCATGTTGGCCAGGCTGGTCTCGAACTCCTGACCTCATGATCCGCCTGCCTTGGCCTCCCAAACTGCTGGGATTACAGGCATGAGCCACCATGCCTGGACTGAAGCTCCTTTTATAAGAAATTTTGGGTGAAGTTTTGACTTTGTAAATCTGCATGGTCTATGAAATACAGCTAGTAAACTGAATCTGAGGACTGTGTTAACTTCAAGTCATTGTTCCATTTTTTAATTTTTTTTATTTTTAGAAGATTATATATATATATATGTATACCCACACACATATGAAATCTCACAAAATTAAAGAACATCTGATACCACATGGAGAACTCTGAAATATATTTCGTTCAAAAGAAAGCAAATAAGATACAATATAACTTTCATTTACAGAGCTTCTTTCATGCTAATCATTGCCCCCAGAAGCTTTACAGATCAATATAATAGCAGGCAATAGCAGAAAGCATATGGTCCACTGTAAATTACTAAAAAAAAAAAAAAAAAAAGAGTTCTAAAGACATTATATGATGAATAAATTAAAGTATTCAGTAATAAATCCAATAAAAAGGGGGAAATTAAGAAGTAGTGAATAGGAGAAAAGAAAGGGCTCAGAATTAGCTGTGAAATGAAATAAAGGATACACGTGACAAATGTGTGTCTCCAAGGGGCAGCAGAAGAGAAAAGGGAGTGTGAGGTCCTTGAACTCCTTTGGTAAAGTCTCCAGGAGCCAGAGTGAAATATTGGCAAGAACAGGGCCTCGCAAGGAAAATAAATATTGGGTCACTGCCTAGGATCTAAAAGAAATAAGGTTAAACCTAATGAAAATCAGACATCAGATCTAAAGAAAAATGTATAATACTCTGTTCTTTCTTTTTTCCGTTTTGATTGGTTTTGATAGGAACATGTGTTTATGGGAGGGCTCTAATCTATGCGTGCAGATGTTTGTTTTCTTTTCAAACCCTGAGTTGTTGAGGAATAGAAATGGAAGAACACTGTGCTGGGAAATTTGCTTAAGCCAGGGCAAATTTTGTGGGATGTTAAATGTTGGCATGCAAAAAAATGATATTCTTACAGTATTTGTATACTCTTTATATGTTTTGGAACCCAGAGATCCAGGATTTTGTCTCTGAGGCCCACAGATGAGGCAGGTGAGCCAAGAACATTTGTTAAGTCCTTTATTTCAACAGTATTAGGAGGCTGGAGTACCAGTACCAAAGGAGAGTTTGTGCAGGTAACTAGATCCAGGTTCCAGTGCTGGCTGCTACACCAAGAAGGCAGAGCAGATTAAGTACCAACAATAGATGATTGTTGTGCTCATAATATACAATTCCTAATTTTGTAGTTGTAATTCATATACATTTGTCTATGGATTTTAGTAAAATTATGAGCACTATTATGCTCATAATGTATGATGTAGAAAAAACATTAAAACTGAAGTCAACATGCAATATATGCATATGTACATAAACACACATATGCATACCTACACACATACAATGAGGATCACAGGGAGGCAAAAGGGACCTTCAATAGAGAAACACTGTCTTGCTAGGAGAGGCAGAGGAGAAGGAGACCGGGAATGAGAATACAGCCCTCTGCATAGTTATGATTGATAGCTTCCAGAGTTATTTTTCTATTTATTCATTCATTCGATCACTACACATTTATTGAACATAAGCCAAATATCAGGCACTGTGCATATAAAGTCGGCATACAAAGATGAATTAGGCACTGACACCATCTTAGGGCTACTTGGAATCTAGAGAAGTTATTTTCAAGCAAAAAACACTGAAAAGAGGAAAGGAAGTTTTTTTTAATGGTGTGATTGAAAGTGAAAAGGAAGTCAGCTCTAATTGAAAGTAGAAAAATAAAATGTGGGCCGGGCGCAGTGGCTCATGCCTGTAATCCCAGCACTTTGGGAGGCTGAGGCCGGAGGATCATGAGGTCAGGAGATCGAGACCATCCTGGCTAACACGGTGAAACCCCATCTCTACTAAAAATACAAAATAAAAAATTAGCAGGGCATGGTGGCGGGCGCCTGTAGTCCCAGCTATTTGGGAGGCTGAGGCAGGAGAATGGCGTGAACCCGGGAGGCGGAGCTTGCAGTGAGCAGAGATCGTGCCACTGCACTCCAGCCTGGGCAACAGAGCAAGACTCCGTGCCCCCCCGCCCCACCCCGCCAAAAAAAAAAGAAAAGAAAAAGAAAATGTGTTCGAAAGCATTCAAATGCAGGAAGAGACATCAACCACAATAGAAAATGAGTGTAGGGGTGCCAAGGATAGGCCTGCTACTGCTTTCAAATATGAAGAAGGTCAGATTTTCACAAAGTGAAATCGGCTTGCAGAAAAGGAAAGTTTTTCACCTGCCTTGCTCTGTAGCCTGGAGGGATAGGGCAAGAGGGGACAAATGCTGTCCATTTGCCTTTTGTTCCAGCACTGAATGGAGTACCTTGTTTAGGGCAGATATTCGCTCTGTTTTCGTTCAACTGAAATGTCCACCCAGATCCCACTCTTGCTGGGTCAGAGCAGTAGGAAGCAATGAGTGGAGAGGGGAGGATTGGCAGCATTTTCCTGATGGCCACTAAAATTCTCCAGAGAGCCATCTTCTGTCACACACACAGCATGCATCTATGCTTTGTCTTGTTGAGGTAAGAGAATAGTCTGATTTTTATAATCTAATATCTTTTTTGATGGGTTCCTTAGTTCTCTTCAGAACTTTTTTTAGAGCGTCTCTTAGTTAAATAAGAACTTATTTACACTACTGCTTATCAACGCCCCTTTATATCCTCCATATTTGGTAGCTTATTTCCTTTTTCAGCCAAGATTACTTTAGAAACCATTATAATTTAGGTTAGAAGAAAAGCTATAAGGAAGGCCAGAAATAGAATAGATGGAAGAATATATTGACAAAAATAGTTGTCAAATTGCAGAGAAACAAGGAAGAGAATAAGGAAATATGAGTAGTATTAAATTCATATTTAATTCACTTAAGGCAATGTATACTAACATCTATGCAAGAAAGAAAGAACATCAACCACAAATCAAATGCTTTTGAACATTTTCTCAGATAGTAGAAAGTTATTTTGCCTTAAACTGTAACTATATTTTTTTCTCCAGAAATCTGAGTGAACAAGATGACATCAAACATTAAAAAACAAACTAACAAAACAGGCTTTAGAGATAGCTCAATACTTCTACTGTTTGCTCTTAAGAAGTTTTACAGAAGTGGTGTTTTGGTATTCATGGTTTCGGATGCTAACAAAAAGAAAGGAAAAGAAAAGAAAAGAAAAGAAAATGTGCGCTTGCCTTCACTTTCCCAGATTGAGGAAAACGGCTCTTCTTTTTTCTCCTTCATCAAATGCTTTTTTCACCTGCAGAGGTCTCTCTCTCTGGCTCTCTGCTCATTCTGCCAGCATATCTCCTAGGGCCATCTTCCTTCATTCATTCCAACAAGATCTTCATTGGTGCCAAACTCCACTGATACATGTGGAAGCATTTTGGAAACAGGGTTTCTCTTGGGGTCTAAGTGCAGATCACTGCAATATGAAACAAAACATTTGACTACCAAACCGATTTACAGCAAACAAACTATGAATTGCAAAATCTCATGATCTTTAATCACATCACCACTTAGGCCTGATACCATTAACCCATTGCTGTGAACTACAGCAAACCTTATGCCCAAACTGTAATGACTGTTCCAGAAATAATTATCCTTTTGCTTGTTACACTCATATTGGATATCAGATTGTGAAAATGTCTGAGAGTCACCCACACTGTTCTGGAGAGCACAAATTAGAGCGGGTCAGGGGGAAGTGCAGTGAGGAAGGAGAAAAACACAACCATCCAACATGATTTTCTCGGCAAAAGAGACAATATTTCCAATGTCTAGATGCCTATTTAATTATTCCACTTAAGTTCATTCTTAGAGGGGTCTTGTCAATAAAGCCAACCCAGGCTCTTGGTGTGTAACAGCGTTTTTGAGGGTCTTTTTTGAGAGCTTCATTAAAAGCAGACAGTTTCTCTAACCTTTTAGCAGAACCTGTTATCTGATGACGTGAATTAAAGTCTCTCAAATGACTAATAATCATATCAGGGCTGCCATGTCAGCTTGTAGATTTGAATAAGAGGGTCTGAAAACATTTGCATGCCTCAATGTGCCAGTGCTAAGAAGCTAATGTGATAGTGCTGTCATAAAGCACTGGAAAGACATGACTTAATGTAATCTGTCATGTCATATGCTAATCTTCAACCATTACTTGAGTGCTGTAAGTAAGTAGAAAGCATTTGGGAGAAATCCTTTCCAATTTCTCTGAGTACCACTTCTGCTGCTGGTCAGCTCAAATGGGTTTTGTGCATTTAATGCAGAGCTCAAGTCAAGTTGGTTTAGGTCACACTTAATTAACCAGCACACGAATGGGCTGGGCCATGAGAGCTCTATGGAAAATGGTTATTTCAGAGGCGGTCTAACAAGTAAATATTTCATATGCTGAAGGAAATGGGAAGAGGATACTTTCTTATTCCTTGATAAAGAATATGTTCTTTTCAGAGAAAACACTATGAATCTTAACAAGACATCATTTTGGTCTCTGCTTGCCTCCTTCTATATTTGAGTTGAGTTTATAGAAAGCAGATAATAAATAGTTAAAAACGTCACTCTCACTCTGATACCAAGGACTCTATTCAGCAGATGTGGACTTATCACTCAAATAATAGAGGCTGCTTTGACTCTAGGTCCATAGAAAGAGAGGACAAGTAATCAAAGGGAGATATCCACTTGGCATGCTCTTTAACAAGATGACAGTGTCTCTTAATATACAGTCATTAAGACAGGAGACTGGTGTCAGGGCTAAGTACAGTTTGTGAAATAGACAGTAACTGAGACTAGAGAGACTGACAAATTTTTGTCCAATTTTTTAGGAAAGTGTGCAAGGGATTGTGATTCAAAATATGAAGTTTATTTTTATCAGCCACACTGAGTCAAGTCAAAAAGATGCTTAAGAACTTGAAGAACTGCCTTCTGGAATAACATTTTTGAGGATGCTGAGCAGATGGCATGAGATTGGCCCCAACGATACTGCCTGAATTTCCCAGCATTCCTACAAGGCCCGCTATTGGTAACCCAAGGGAACTTTCATGCATGTGGGAACTGGCTTTTTATAGGTCTAATTAGAAAGCACAGGCAATTCCCACCTACAACATTAAAAAATGCTTCTGTGAAAGCATTTTTTTCTTGAAAAATGTGTGTCAAATTTACAGAAAAAAATTATTATGAATCAAAATTGATAAAGATGTGGTCATATTTTCCTAACAGTTAAGATTGTGCTAAATTAGGGGCTATTTCACAGAAAAAGAATAAAAACCTTATTACAGAAGTGGTGTGTATGCACTACTTACAGCTCTTCCAGAATATCATGACCATCGATCATGAGTTGATGGTTGCCTAGCATAGCTTCCTCCTCCTTTATGTCTGCTTATAAAATTGACATTTCAAAGAAGTTAAGGGTGAGGTTGATTCCTGGTGCTAGTGAAGTGTGGCTCCTTATCTAGTTCTTTGCTTCTGACACAACCTAATCAGCAGGGGACCCTTCATCTGAATTTTTCAGCTCTCATTTAGCCTCGAAAACTGGTCACATGACTTTGTTTGGCTGGGTAGAAGCTGGTCTCATTGGCACCAGTTTCCAAGGCCAATCATCTTTTGGACTATCTTTTTTGTAGAGCACTTTCAACTCAGTCCAAGCATCTTGCATTTGTACATCGCTTGCACTGGAAAAGTTCGTTATGATTATTAAAAGAACAAAGTAACACATTCCTAGGGTTTGAGGTCAATCGCTTCACCTTCCAAATGAGGGCAATAAAATGTCTTCCAAGTCCTCTGGGGACTTATCAGCTTGAGTTTAACATCACAAAAATCTGTATGACTAGGTCCCAGAAAATGATACTCCTAACAACATTTAGCCAAAGCAAGTTTTTTTTTGTTTTGTTTTGTTTTTTTAAATATCTGTCTGCTCCTAGAGGACTATCCAAATAATCCATCTGAGTTTCTTTCACCTAATTGCTGTAACTTCCTGATGGCCTCTCAAACTTTTGACTCCACTGACTTAAGTTATTCTCTACCCTTGCTCTTTTTATATTCACCTCTCCAAAATGCTCACACTTTCTGGGGCTCATGATCACCCTTCCCATACCATTCTTTAACCTTCCTTCTTAGAAAGAAAAAGGCTTTTACTATCTTTTCTTCCCTATGATTTCTTAATCCATAACTTTGCCAAAGCAGTCTCACTCTGAGAAGCCTCAAACTATGTCCCTTTTCATCATTGAATTAATATTTTCTCAATTTGTCTGGGAAATATTCCCAGGTTAATCCAGCCAACTATTAATATTATACCTGACCCTGGACTGAGCATTTTCATACATTCATTCATTCAACACCTACTGTGTCACGTGTTGTGCTAGATGGTGGAGATGGTGATGAAATGGGGAAACAGTTCTTATTCTCATGTTCATTTTGTGTTAAATCTTATGAAAGCTATATAAATCATATTGGCTGTATATTCTTCCAATTGACTTATGTTACGTTCCTTAAGAGTCTTGTTCAGGGAAGACTTCTTGAGCAGGCCTACTATTTTATATATCAAGATATGTACGCTTTTGCTCCTTCTATGTTTACTACCTTCCAAAGCAGCCTGCGCAGTTTTCTTGTGGAGGTGCTCATTTCAGTTCTGCAAGGACTTGCTGCCCTTTAAGGACCTATTGTGTAAATAGCACTGTGTAAAGCAGTACAGAAGACAAAAATGAATTATGACGCATGTCCCTGACATCAAGTGGTTTGTAGTCTTCAGTAGAAGTTAATACTTTATACATTAGACAATGGAATGACTCAAAGACAACATAAAGTGCCAAACTGAGTATTATTTGTTTGGATCAGGAGGCATGGCAGAGCTGGAACATACACGTGAGAACTCTAGGTGGTAGGACAAATGAGGATTGGCTAGAATTTTTCAGAAAAAGTCTCACAGAATATTGATGAGAGATGACATAAAGTAGCCCATAAGTATTTACAAATTTGTCATGAATTGAGTTCCATTATAGGAGATTAGGGAACCTTGAATGCACAGTATGGATCCTGGTGGGGTAGAAAGGGAACAACAGAAATCAGTAGGAAGATGAGATCCTTAATGTGAAGGGAGCAGAAGCAGGGAGAAAGCAAGGCAAAAAGCATGGGACCTCAGAACTCTGAGATAATATCACACTAAAGTACTGTATTTACTACTCTATCACTAAGATCAAACCTCTTGCCATCAAAAATAAATGAAACTGTGATGCAAATGGTGGAAGATACTAGGGTACCTAATGCTGGCTCACCAACTAGGATTTTTAAATTAGGCCAGTACCATTCCCCTATTTTATGTATTGTTAAAATATAAATTTCTAAGAATTATTAACTTTCTATTGTCTTCCTTATTAAGATCCCTGTTTTATGGATAGGCATAATATAGACTCAACCAGTATCTGCTCTTCATTCTTAGTTGAGAAATTTGAGTTTTCCTGAATGCTCACTAGTAAAGACAGTTCATTCATTTCTGAATCAAGTTTTTGCTTTCTAGAGGCTATAGTGCCTCTTCAGTCCCTCTTCAGCTTCCTGCTGGGTTTCTGTCCAAGAACTTAATTGTTAATGGCTCCCAGCTGTGTCACAAACGTCACTTCTTTAACCCTTTCCTTTCTGGCTGCCAATTTGTATCCTGTGCTTAAGATGTCAAGTCCTCACTGTGTGCTCTTTGTAGAGGTAAGGAGTTGATGGCTAGGTAGAAAGATTCAGGAGAGCACACATGAATTTTACTGTATCTAAACCTTTGACATGTATACACTGCTACTCCAGTCTCTTAGGTTGAGGGGAATATGTCAACTTTCACACTGAATCTTGGACAGCAGCATCAAGAAAATCTCTTTTCTTGTTCCCATGTATTCTTGATTCATGTATGTATATATGTATGCATCAGCTGCCTCCTTAAGGCTGTAATTTATATTACCTATACTTGATCCTTACTGGCAATTCTTCAGCTCCACCTCCACTTCTCTATCTTGCCTTGATGAGCTATAATCTTTCATGCATTTCAGCTCAAACCCCCAATGACTCCTGATGTCAAACCTTATCCATGTCAGCATCTTAGCACCTGTGAAAATCGTCCCAATTGTCTTTCAATTCCTGCCCCTACTCACTGATGGTTTATGTTACAAAGGTATACCTCAGGTAGCTGAGGCAGAATTGGTTTCATTCTTCATTCTGTGCTTTTTGTCATGAGAAGTTTCTTTCTTTTCTCTGAGAAGTGCCAGGTATTGAGAGTCTACTACCTCTCTTTCTTGTTCTTCAAATTCCCCTAGAAACTTGTTTGTTCTCTTCTGATTTCCTACTACTTCCAGTCTTCCAAGGTCTGCTGGGTCCCAGCTCTTTTTACTACTTCTGTTCCAAGTTCTCATTGCATCAGTCGACAAATTCCAGTGGCTCTGGCTCTCCTCACACACACTGGGCTACTTTCACGTGTTACTCATACCATGAACCTAGCCCTCAAGCCTTCAGCTTGCCAAGGCTCTTTTCCCTTCCCAGTCTATTGCTCTAATCTACACTCAGTGGTAAGCATCCTTAAGATTTTCTCCCTTAGAAATGACCTCAGTTAGCAGCTTAGGAGTCAGCTACTTGGATAATAACAAACTCCATATCTCTTCCTTATGACTCTGCACACTCAACATTGCCTTCAGCTTCTTTGGTGACTAGAAAGGAGTACTTAGAAGATTCTTTAAATACTGAAGGAAGGATGGTACTAACATTTATTGTCTACTATTATTCCAGGCCTTGTACAAGCTTCATGGCACTTAATTAATAATTTGTATATTAACTTATCCAATATTTATCACCTACAACAACTAGCATCTATTATTCCATTTCAAGCACTGAACTGTAGCACTTCATCATTAATTTTCTCATTTTATCTTCACGTAGCCCTAAGGGGTAGACTCTTAATATCTCCACTTTACAGAGAGGAAGTGAGGCACAGAGAAGAGGAGTAATTTTTCCAAGGTTACCCAGCTGGAGGAATTTAAGTGAAGGGAGCCTAACTCCAACAACCATGCTTTGAGGTAACAACCAGGAACAGTCATTGTTCCTATTCTCCTGGATTTTAAGCTTTAGCTGAAGGAGTGCACACTAAACAAATAGTTGTAGAATTATTTAATTACATCTGTGATAAGGGATCTAAAGACCAAGAATAGATTTCCATTATAGTGTAGAATATAAGAACTTGACCTGATCTAGGAGTTTAGGAATATCTTTCTTCCTCAGGTGGTAACATTTACAGTGAAACCTAAATGATGAGGGTGGTAGGACTGGAATTGTAATGAGATCTTTTCCACAGAAGAAATAGCAGTGTGCACAGGCTGCAAAAGGTAAGGTGTCTGAACCCACGAAGAATTCAGTGAAGACCAGTATTGGCTAAATGTTTGCAATAGAAGGAGAAACAGTGGTATGAATTGAGACTGGAGAGACGGGTAGGGATTTCACCGCATAGGACCATTTTGGTGAAGACAAAGATTTTGGTCTATCTCAAATGCAATGAGAAATCATGAAAGGTTTTAAGCAGGAAAGGGACATAGATTTACTTTTTAAAATTGGCACTATGAGAATAAATTAAAGGCAGTTGGAAGCAGATACAGTGTTTCAACTACAAAGACATTTTAATTGGACAGTGACATTTTATTGTAATTCCTACCTTACAAAATGAAAAGAATATACAATTCAGAGAGGCTACATCATTAGCTTAAGTTGATATAGTTTGTGCCAAAGCCAGGATTTGAATCCAGTTCTGTCTGACACTGAAGTTAGTGTTACTTTCCACTGCACCAATCTTCTACTTGTGAGAATGACTTATGTTTCTCTACTCATAAAATTTAACATAAGGCTAGAGCTTAGGAGACCTTCTTAAGAACACACACCTGGTAATTAGCACACCACAAATTTTAGCACATGTCTTTGAGGCCAGATCTAGTACTCTGACCACATTTTGCTGCCTTTTGCCATTAGCCAACAACATGTTTCAAAATGATGCCTCTTTATCCTGAAAATGGAAACAGTGAAGTCTTAAATGGCATTACCATCATAAACATAATGTACAAAAATACCTGCCCGGTATACCTCACAGGATTGTTACAAGGTTGAGATAATATGCATTAAAACACTTCATAAAGTGCCAAGTACTATGCTTTAAAGTAAAGCCAAGTAAGGCTTTACTGATGTTTGTTATATAGGAAACCAGAATGCTATGACAACTTGTCCAGTAGGAATGGGACCTCCACCTTGAATGTTGATATCAGTTAGTAAAAGATCTCACAGATTATAAAGTACCAGTGTTTTTCAAAGATTGTTGCACATCAGGAATGGGGCCAGGGAGAAGCAATTGATATCCCTGTTTCTACCATATCTTGTTTATTTCATGGTTATGCCTATTTGGAGTTCAATTGGATAACCTTCAATATAATTATTTGTTCTAGAGAAACCTGTGTGTCCCAGGGTGCTGACTGATATGCATTATCGGAAACTTCTATTTTAGGAGACAAAGGCATTTTTTTAAACACATCTGAAGCTCTGAAGCTGGGAATATATCTTTGCAATTTAAATTCTCAAAGAGAATGAAACATGGGTACACAGACTCAAATCAATAGTCATCCTTCTTCCATTAGAGAACTTTTAGAGTCTTTTATAGGATTCCATTCCTTATTATTAGCCCACTCCTAAAGTTACTTTCGGTCTGACTTGGTATTTGTCAAACTGCAGATCATGACCTGTTGGTAGCCTATGAAATCAATTTAATGGTTATAGGCAGTATTTTAAAAAATGAAATAGAAGAAAGAGAAAGTATCCAAGTGGGTTGTATATTGCACAGGTATTACTTTAAGAAGCTTTTGTCCCGGCCATAAACACATGTGCTTGTCTACTGGGTCACAATAGAAGATATTTTTCTTAACGTAGGTCACTATCAAAAAAAGTTTGAAACACACTGGTCTATTGAATTCAGAAAAAAAGTTAGTGTCTTTATGCTTTTATAAGCTGGACTTAATGCAAGTCTTAGCTTGATTTCAGGATGAGGAGGTGCTACCCAGATTTGATGCAGGTTGTACCTGCTTCAATTTAAGTATTCCCTAAAAGGTTTCTAAAAGCTACAGTGCATGGAGAAGGGGTGAATGTAGAACCAGCACTACCCAGCAGCTATTCACTAAAAGAACCCTGAACTGATGGCTCCTCTAAGAGGGTTGAGGGATTTTCAGAGCAATAGCTAAGAATAGGACTTCTTCTATAGCACATATGGGGGATGTACCACGTGCTGGGCGCTTGCTTTACATGTTTGTCTATTTACTAAACACTTATATAGCACTCACAATGTGCCAAGCCCTGTTCTCAGTGCTTTACATGCATTCATTCATGTATCCAATGAGGCAGGTACTATTGGTAGTACCATTACAAAGAAGAAGAAATTAAAACATTGAGTAGACGGAAGAACAAAGAGAATGTTCTCAACAATATGTTCTGCTGCTTTGGTGCTTCTCCATAGTTCCCATCACACAATATGGGTGATTTATTATCAATTCTAGTTCAACGTCCATCCCCAGGTCAAGTCTCTGTGTGTGTGTGTGTGTGTGTGTGTGTGTGTGTGTGTGTGTGTGTGTGTGTGTGTGTGTGTAAGAGAAAGAGAGAGAGACAGAGACAGAGGGAGAAAGTATGTGTCCAACACATATGCATTCATGGGTGGGAGTGGTAGCAAAAACTACCTGTAAGAATCCTGCCAACACAATCCTAGAAAAAAGCCAATTTGTAGCAGAATGCCAAAAAGCAGTGGCTTCCTACACTTACCCTGATACTCTGTACCCCTTTTGTATATTCCAGTTATAATAATAACAATAAAACAGTGGGCCATAATCCCTCATTTGCATACACGAGTATCAGGGTAAGATTGGAAAGAAATCCTCTGCCATGGGGCAAACGTTTGAAATAATTGGGCTGGAGAGTAGAAAGGAAAGTGAAAAGGCGATTTGGAGAGAGAGGGCTCATATGTTTACCAGATTTCTTTCTTTTTTTTTTTTTTTTTCTTCTTGAGACAGTTTCACTCTGTCACCCAGGCTAGAGTGTAGTGGTGCTATCTTGGCTCACGGCAACCTCCGCCTCCCGGGTTCTAGCAATTCTGCCTCAGCCTACTGAGTAGCTGGTACTATAGGCATGTGCCACCACACCTGGCTAATTTTTCTATTTTTAGTAGAGATGGAGTTTCACCATGTTGGCCAGGCTGGTCTCGAACTCCTGACCTCAAGCGATCCGCCTGCCTCGGCCTCCCAAAGTGCTGGAATTACAGGCATAAGCCACCGTGCCTGGCCTGCTTACTAGATTTTTATGAGGCCATGTCACAAGGAAGGGAGGAAGAACAAAGCCCTATGATTTGGGCACAAAGGGCTCCCAAGGTTTGTGAAGACATTTAAGCATGTTCCACAATCAGAAAACAAAGAAGACAGAAGATAAAAGCACCCTAGGCTAAGAGGAGGAAGAAATTTGGGAAAAAGAATGACAATTAGGTTGACAGGTGTTTATAAGAGGGATATTATCTATTTATTTTTTCATGTGAAAGTGTTACATTGTGTCTTTCAGAAAAGGCACCAATGTACCCTAGGCATCATTTGCAAATACATTTCAAGAGAAGAAGAAAAACCTCAGGTGCAAAAGGACTGAAATTTTTCCTTGGGTCGGAGTAGATTATAGTGATATTTTGATCCTATGGGGAAATAAAAGATAACAGAATACCCAGAGCCCCCAAATTCCAGTAAATAAGTTAGTAAAAGTTGGTCATTGTTTCCATATGTTCTTTCCTGCCTATCATGGAATTTTAAAATATGACAGGTTAGACCTCAATCCTATGTATGAGAAGGGCTGTGAGGAGCTGAGTCTCTGTGATAACTTATCACTCCTGCATAGTATGATCAACTGGCTGTATTTCAAGAAAGCTTGCTAAGTAACCCTGGCTGGCAGTGATTTGTTCTTTTTCTGACTGCCTTTATATTAGTTTGTTTCTGACTGCCTTTATATTAGTTTGTTTCACTTATGATTTTTTTTACTCACTATTTAAGTTTATTTATTATCATTTTTTATCATCCTTATTGGGGGAAAGCTCCTTGAAGGCAGGGACTATATTATTTGCTTTGCAGTATCTGCAACAGAGAATTAGGTCCTATACATATTAAACCTTCAATAAATGTTTATTGATCGGCTAAAATAAAAAAACTTCAAAAGTTTCAGACAAGAAGACTTTGTGTACCCCTGGAGCTACCACTTTCATTCCTTTCTGGGATTTTATATTACTTTTAAAGCTTTCTGAGAATTTATTTGAATTTTCTCTCAGTCTTTGGGGATATTGGTAGGAAACCACCTCCCTACAACTCCAATCAAGAGCTACCATGGGTAATTTAAACACATATGGAAAATGGTTGTCACAAACACATAATTCACTCTAATATGGAACCATCCTTTATACTCGAAATACAGGTGGAGGTGATGGGCCTCTCAAAGGCAGTCTGCCTGTTTCTTTGCAAGTGCCATGCACAACTTTCCTGGAGGCCAACCTCTCAGAGGTGTGATTACCAGAGGCTACCAGGTCCAGAGGTTGCCATACTCCTAGGCATGGTAGGAAACAAAGGTTGTCTACTCAGCTCCTATGCTTAGGTAATGAATAAAGACATAGGTCTTATTCTATGGTGGTTTCCTACCAATATCCCCAAAGACTGAGATAAAATTCAAATAAATTCTCAGAAAGCTTTAAAAGTAATATAAAATCCCAGAAAGCAATGGTAGTGGTAAGTCCATGGGTACACGAAGTCTTCTTATCTGAAACTTTTGAAGTTTTTTATTTTAGCTGATCAATAAACATTTATTGAAGGTTTAATATGTATAGGACCTAATTCTCTGCTGCAGATATTGTACAGCAAATAATATAGTCCCTGCCTTCAAGGAGCTTTCTCCCTAAGAAGGATGATTAAAAAATGATAACAAATAAACTTAAATAGTGAGTAAAAAGAATCATAAGTGAAACAACCAAATATAAAGGGAATCAGAAAAAAATAAAAGGTCCTGAGAGGTGTGAAAAAGAATAATGGTCCTAAGAGGTGTGACATTTCCACACAAGTCAGCCATCTGTATTTAAGATAGTGCTGGCTGAAGGTGAACATCAGTACAGACTGTGCAAACTACTTTGTTACTTACAGGTAACAAGGTAAATTAGGAGATAGTGCAGAGAAATGTCATCTGTTCCCCATTTAGTATTTCTTCATACATAATGTTCTAGTATGAAATGTCAGCTTTATCTTCTACAGGTTTTCTGTGTGTGGATAATTTATGAAGTTATCCAGTTTATAAAGAAGGAGTAGTTTCTGGAGCCCCACTCTCATTTTGTTGCTAAAATCACCAGAAGAATGACATTAATAGAGTGGCGGAGAGGAAAGGAAGAGGGTGAAGGGAGAGAAGAGCTCAAAACTGCGTGTACAATTAGGATCCTAGAAACCCTCTTCTACACACGCAATCTTCATGTGGCTTGTAAGGATCTTTAAGATTATCCTACATCCATTCCTTCTCAGGCAGCATGGATCAGCTTCTAGTTCTGCCAGTTTTCTGCCTTTGGATTTTGTTGAGAACAACCTGAGACCTAGTGTGCCAGATGCCAGACCTGTGCTTTTCTCACCAAGTGCAGGGGTTAACAAAGCTCTCTGTGACTTCATGAACCTTAAAGCTATCCTTCTGCCCCTTCTAGCTCCAAGTTTTTTACTGTGTAGCTCACTTGCCTATTAATCTTTTGCATAGTTCTTGATACAAGGTTAGTTCACCTGTTCTTTTATTTATTCAACAATTGTTTTTATTGAGCATCTGTTTTGTAAGCATCATTGTATTAGGTGCTGGTGACTCAAAAGTAAACAAAATGCATTTTCTACTCTCAAGATGCCCCAGGAAGACAAAGACATAAGTAAATAATTTCAGCATTATGTCAGTAGGTTGCTATGGGAATGCATAGAAGAGGCATTTAACCTTCCAGGGGAAGTGACGCTTGGGCAGTGGAAGATGATTAAGAGTAAGCTTGGGGATTGGTAAGAAGAAGCAAAAGGAAGAGGAGGCAGGAGGGAATACCCAAAAGCTTCTGCAAAAGCTTAGAATGGAAGAAAGGCACAGGCAATCTGGGGAATTGCAAGTAGTTGAATATGGTGGGAGTGACACGTGTAAGATAGGAGAACTAGACATAAACTAGTAACGAAGAGCATTTGAAGTCATATCAAGGAGCTTGGACTTTATCCTGAGGGCCATAGGGAACCACTAAAGGGTTCTAAGTGGGGGACTGATTAATCTGATTTGCATTTTATACGAATCTCTCCAGTTGTAGTGTGGGGAGCAGATTGGAACCAGACAAGAGACTGGCTAGATGGCCATCACAGTAATCCAGAGGAGACTGTCGAGGGCCTGGCCCAAGGGGGTAGTGAGGGATGGCAAAAAATGGTGAGATGCATCAGGCTCTCTGGTGCTGACTGGATGTGCAATGCAAGGCAGAGCAGCGAAGGATGACCCCTGGGTTCTGATGAGGGCCTCCTGCCAGCTCCCCTGTATGCTGAGAGACGGAGACATGTAACTATCAGATAAAATTCTATCTTTCCTTTTCCTCTCATTACTGTATTAATTGTAAATTTTTTGTTTAAATGAAAACAAACCAGTTCTTCAGACTGGTTAAACCCTTGGCTGTGGTATTCTTTCTAACTCTGGAAACTAATAATTGCACAAAAAGATGAGACCAGGAAAAAAGTTTGAAAAGAATACTATTAATTTTTCTGGGGTGGGGAGGAAACCTATGCCATATGCAGAAAGTTTCCAATTAGGTTAATGTACCTTAAACTGTATTAGTAATTAAGTGCTTTGGGTATTAAAATACCTAATCTAGCTTCAGGCTGTTTTTAATAAATCCTTTGACATTTTCCTAACTGAGGGGGAGAGATAGAGCAGAGGAGGCCTCGCCCGGGATTATAGAGCTTTTGGCTCTATTCCCTAGCTTTTAGCAGCTTACTGCGTGACCTTGGTAGAGTTGCTTTAGGTCCCTAGCCTTTAGTTGCCCTATCTGTGAAATGGCAAAAATAAGGAGATGGCAACATGACTGATGATAAAAATAAGTCCTCCTACACGGGGCTTAGGCCTCAGTAAAGGAGTTGGTTTTTAGTGTTTTCTGTTTTTTTAAAATTCTACTTAGAGACATTAGCCTGCAAGCTAAAAGAATACCTACTATTTCTGGCACACACATGCACACACACAGACATTTATATTCACGTGACTATATACATAGGCTTATTTATTTATTTATTGTAACATAGGCAATCCAGGACATTTATACAAGATGCGTGGAGCTCTGGCAACTCCACCAAGTTATCAAGAACGCAAAATTCTTCTGTAGTTCCACTCTAATATCCTTAGCCTTTGCTTATTGCCAGATAGCAGCTGTACCTTCAAGCATCATATACACTGGGCAGGAAGAAAGTAAGAAGGGTTGGTGCCAGCCTCATGTCTCCCGTTTGTCAAGAAGAAAGCCACTTTCCCAGAAGCAGTACCATGTCTGCATGAGTCCCTCATGGACAGAACTGCACCCCACTGGTAGAGCCAAAGAAGGCTGGGAACGGGAGTAGAAAAACATTGTGGAACTTTTCCTGTCTCCACGGTGAAAGGGGCAAGAAAGAAAGGGGTTGGGGAGGGTGCCAAGTGAGAAAATCAACAGCAGCTGTCACACCTGCTAAACAGAGCACCATCCAGAAGTGGGAGAGTGGATCATTTTTCTAGAAGCAAAGTATTGAAGGTTAGACTGGAACTGAAATTTTGGGAGGACAGCCTTCACTTGGGAGTTTGCTTGAATTTTGGTGGAAGCTTTGGGTAATTATTCTGATTCAAAATTGTGAAAATTTGGACCGTGCCCAAAGACGAATTAGAAGGAAATGTGATTTCTTTATCTAGAAGGTGGACCTGACTTTGATTAAAAAGCCCATGTTTGGCTGAGCGCGGTGGCTCACACCTATAATCCCAGCACTTTGGGAGGCCAAGAGGGGCGGATCATGAGGTCGGGAGATCAAGACCAGCCTGGCTAGCATGGTGAAACCTCGTCTCTACTAAAAATACAAAAATTAGCCAGGCGTGGTGGCACACACCTGTAGTCCCAGCTACTTGGGAGTCTGAGGCAGGAGAATCGCTTGAACCCGGGAGGCAGAGGATACAGTGAGCCGAGATGGCACCACTGCACTCCAGCCTGAGCCACAGAGCGAGACTCTGTCTCAAAAAAAGAAAAAAGCCCATGCTTGAAGGGGCAGGAGAGAGAGATATATCTACAAAAATGGAAGAAGAGCCAATTCTTAAAGAAGCCTAGTTTATGTGTCCCTTCAGACTTAGTTATTGTGGGGTGTAAAGCAAAGATGCTAAGCCAGGAAAGAAAAATCGAATGATATATTTGTGTGGTACCCTTGAAATAATTACTGACCCAGCATTTTGGGAAACAGGAATACAAGGTCAATACAACGGAATGTGTTCCCAATACCCATATTGGGTGGTCCCTCAAAGGTACCTTGCTCTTCTACAGCTTCCCTGGAGAGATCTTTCCTCTGCTTAAGACGAAACAGTAGGGAGCGTGCCTGTGTGTTTTCTCCATCAAATTTGAATAAGGTCTCAATTTTCCTTTTCAGATTATCATTTAACAAGGTTTATCGTTCATGCTTATGTGCCTCAGGCAGACTATTAGGACGCTAGGGAAAACTGCCCATTTATTATTTTTGTTTAAGCCTGAAAACAAAACATGTAGAATTGTAGTTTCTATCCTTGGAGAGGAGGAATGGCTCCCAGGTCTGACCACCCACCCGCCTCATCCCTTAGACTCTGATCCCCCACACTGGGGAGCTTACACTGGGCTGTACTGGGAAGACTCTCAAACTCCAGGCTACCTTTCCTTTGAGCCTGGACCATTATGTAAGCCTCTGTAGTCACTAGGACTCAAAGAAAAAATCTGTTTTAAAAACTCGGCTTCCTTAGTAAGATTGTCACTTCCCCTTTTCTCAGATGAATTGTTTTCCCAGAGAGGGGAGTGTGTGTGTTTTCAAATGTTCCAATCTGACTCAGGATGCCAGCTAGATTCAGCAGAGAAGGGGTGGAGCATGTAACTCTCACCAGGAGAGTAAGGCAAGGGCGCTCTGGCAGAGCTCAGTGAGGAGAAGCAGACTTCTTAGCTGGTGTAAGTGAACTGGCAACTCAATTTCAAGGACACAGGAGAATCACCAGGGAGGCTCCAACTACAGAGCAAAGCCTTGTCTGTGTATTTTTGCATGCATCTGTGCCACTATTAATCTCTCTGCTTGCATTGCAATAGCCCAGTTCCTCTATTAGATTGAGTGCATCCAGGAGAAGAGAAGCAAACTCACACACTATTAGGACATATTTGTGAACAATAGAGTAAGTAAAATTAAGGTTAATAAGCTCTGAATATATTTCCACATCACACTGCTAGCACTTGCTCTAGTGACTCAAACCTATATATCTCATACTCTTAAAATCCATCAGAGAGACACCAGGATGCCCCCTCACAAAGTTCACATATCAACTATCCAAGAGCTTCATCAAATCATGGCAACACTTTAGAAGCCCATAGCATCATGGTTGTCAAAATCTGTTTAAGGGGAATAGTTCTGGTTTTATCCTTCTTCAGTTCCTCCTAGAGATGAATCCCCAGAAGCAAGGGTAGAGCAGAAAATCTAAAGAGATTCTAATTGTGGATAAAAAATAGCATCGAGTACTCATCACCCTGCCCTTCGTGACTTCTCAGATCAGAGTTGAGGAGGGAGGATGAACTGGGTGCATGATTCAGAGTGACTGGGAGAGAGTGAAGGTTTCTTTTTCTTCTTCTTCTTCTTTTTTCTTTTTCTTTTTTTTTTTTTTTGAGACAGAGTTTCCTCTCTTGTTGCCCAGGCTGGAGTACAATGGCACAATCTCAGCTCACTGCAACCTCCGTCTCCCAGGTTCAACCACTTCTTCTGCGTTAGCCTCCTAAGTAGCTGGGATTACAGGTGTCTGCCACCACGCCCAGCTAACTTTCTGTATTTTTAGTAGAGATGGGGTTTCACCAGGTTGGCCAGGCTGGTCTCAAACTCCTGACCTCAGGTGATCCTCCCGCCTCAGCCTCTCAAAGTGCTGGGATTACAGGCATGAGCCACTGCTCATGGCCAGATTTCTTATGAAATGAGTTGGTACATTTAACTTTCAGTCCTACTTAAACATCTTCATGTGGTTGTAGTAACATACCTTGATCTCCGCAGAAAACATCATGGTCTGAGGGTCTGAGCTGCAGCAATTTTGAAAATTGTCTCAGGCTTGGGAAACAGCCTCTCTGGATTTATGGTTAGTGGCAAATTGGCATCCTGCCCTGTTGTGAATTTTAAAAGAATGTTCTCTTTCTAGGATTTTTCCAATTTTCCTCAAACATGATAACATTGTTTGTGGGATTCCTGACTCATAACCAAACCGTATGTCCTCTAATACAGTTACAACCTAAGTTAAATGAATATTTATCGGCCTGACATATACCCATTTAAACTTGGGAAAACTGAGGCCTGATATAAAAATTTTTATTCAAGTCATTGGCCAGAGTTAAAAAGGGGAGCTCATGGTTGTATTTTACACATTTTATCATAGTTGTTCGGTCCTTCTTGAATGAGAAACACCCTTCAGGAAGATGCAATTTACTATTTATGTCTTTTTGCTGAACTATACCTTGATCACACTGACTACCGAGTGGCCGTGGCCCCTCTCAGTTGTCTCTGCATCTTTGGGCCCCATGAGAGCTTGCTGATTTCTGATTTCGCTGCTATCTGCATGCCTAGATGGGCTATTCACCCATTCTCTGGGGTTTGAGGCAGTAGGCATTAGCTTTGAGGTGTAGAGTTGTGAGGATAAACTTCCTTTAGGGAAGAACATGAAAATCATATTTAGGGGCAGTTCACAGGCTTTTTTTTGGTTGTCATAGCTCCCCCTGCTGCCCAGTTAGGGGCAAGAGAGGCCAAAGGAACTGAAGTGAAACAAAGTATAACCGACTTGGGTGGAGTCAAGTCAGCTCCAGGAGCCAGCAACTGAAGACAACTCACCTTAGCTCTAGAGCCTAGGACCGTAAGCCTGCCCAGGAGAAGAGATGGCAAATGTGAGAAAAGGCAATGAATGATTTAGGAAGGCAGTGTTAGGCAGAGGGTGGGGGAGTACAAAAAAGGAGGATTGACATTTTTAAATGGTATTACCAAACTGTTGGCTAAAATCAAATATACAAACAGAAGAAAATTTTGAATTCACACACAAATGTAACTAACCAGCAGGCTCTCCACTCCTCCATCATATGTCTTATCCTAGAATATCTCAGCTCTATCAGCTCTTACTGGGGGCAAGTTACGTAATCTCTGCCTCATTTTCCTGGTCTGTAAATGGGATTTAGTATAATGATTCAATGAAAAAAAATGTATATATTTCTCACAAAGCCATGTATTTGCATAGAAGAAGCCAGCACATGTTGGCTGTTTTTTTTTTTCTCCTTGTGTTATTTTTATTTAAGCTATTGGTCCTCAAACATGGTTGTACACTGGAATCACATGGAGAATCTTTTAAAAACACTCATTCCTGGGTCCCATTCCTAAGGATTCTGATTTAGTTGATATATGGGGTGTGGCCTGGGTATGGAGAGTTTTCAAATCTCCCAAGGAATTATAATATGTAGCAAAGTTTAAGGGCCATTGCTCTAGGGCTCCTCATCATCTTTCTTCAGAGACCAGTGTTTCACAAGGGGTTGAGGTGTGCCAGGTGGTGTGAAGTGACCTTTTGCAGTGTCAGATTTGTGGAGGGACACAAGGAAACACTAACTCTTTACTGAAATGTGGTCTTGGGCCCAGCAGCATCTGAATCACTGGTGAGCAATTTAATTTTAGACTCTCAGATCCCACTCCAGACCTGCTGGATCATAGTCTTCATTTCAACAAGGTCCCTAAGTGATCTGCACACAGATTCAGGTTTGGGAAGTCCTGCTGTAGCTCACACGTTCTCTCTCTCTCTCTCTTTTTCTCTCTCTCTCCTTTCTTGCTTTGGCTTCTTTATTCACCATAGAGAATAGTGTTGAGTATTTCTGACAAGGAAATATCCTTGCAAAAAAGGCTCCGGGTCTCTATTTCTTTTCAGATTCCAATTTCCTTAATTTTTTATTTTTTTAGCTGCCAAACGTAGTTTGAGTTTCTAATACCTGTCTCAACTTACAAGCACCCACTTCAAGTCTGCTGATAGATGTACACTGGGCCTCTTATGTAGCTTCTAAAAATATTCTTTCTAGGGCCGGTGCAAATGCCTTGATGGGGCCAGCTTTGGCCTATTGTTGAGACAGGGTCGACATTTGATAGAGGATCTTTGGTACATCACAGCAGTGAGAGCAAATTTAGAGAATGATTATCACTTACTAAAAGCTCAGAAAGGGAATAAAATCTCCCATCAGAACCTACTTATTAAGATTACCTTAACAGTAAACCATAAAATGAATGGAATGTTGGCCCTGTGGACCGGTTGCTAAAAAAGACAATGCAAATATTTTAAACTAAAATGTAAGGAGATGGGACAGGGCTTTGGAAAAGTGGGAGTGGGGTAGAGTGATTTAGTAAAGAGAATAAATCTCAACAGGAATTTTGTTTCTATAACATTAGCATAATTCTGTGACATTAGTACTTCTTCCTCACTCTCTCCCTCACCCATCTCATTTCAAAAAGGGAAATATTTAAACATGAGTTTTAAAAGATTCATTTTGAGATGGAAATAATACAAGAATAACTATTGCTGTCTTCACTTTTTTCTCTCTTATTTTCTTTCCGGAGACACGATGTCCCATTTATGATGCTTTTATGTCTATAAACGATTTGGGGAAAGCACTGAAACCAAATCTGTAAACGTGCAAGGCTCCTGCATTCGTTGGGAGGGGATAGGGTGAGGGGGAGACACAAATTGCAAAGAGCAGAATAATCAGATACAGAGGGACTTTGATCTTCTGGAGACCTAAGCTAATAGATGTTAAGTGCAGTTCAGTGGAAGTAATAACCCATGAAGAAAACAAAATCTGCAAAATGATAAAATGCTGCAGTCTACTGATCAAGGAAGACATTGGAAAATTACTATGAAAGCATCCTTAGCCCAGCAGATCCAAGGTGAAAAAAGGGCTGCGTCTGCCAACCAGCAGCCAGACATTCCAGGCAGACTTAGCCGTCTCCCATTTTGTGGCCAGATTAACACTCTGTGTAACCTGAATGCTTTCTCACTGAAAAGGCATGAACTGGCACCACTGCAGCCCTGGGCTTCATCTCTCCCAGTGACGCCATAGTGAATCACTGTGAGGCTAGCCACGGACTCGGTGGGGGCATTCCAGGGGCCGTTATTACCGTTAATCAATTAGGAAGAGTTAAGAATTTCTGAATATATGCCAAATAAAGTGCTGGTCATTTTTTTGACATCAGTAGGACATACTTGAGATAAATTTGACATCTGTTAATAAATTAGTATTTCACCAAGCAAACTACTTAGAAAAAAATTGGAAATTTACGGACATTGAAATGCACTTTAGAAATCCAGAAACTTTATAAAGGAGAATTCCTTAATACTAGTCTATTTAAGTTATATTTTATTATGAGTATTTATTTATTGAGCAATGACTACATTACATATGTTGTATACAAGATAGGGCAGAATTAATTTAACTGTATAGAACAAACTAAATTTGTATTATCCAAAGAAAATCTACAACTTGAAGTAATTAGATACTTTTGTTGGAGACAGATTCTTTATTGTGAAAATAATTAAACAAACAAACACCATCAGAGAATGTGAGTTAACAGTCAGGAAACTGGGAGAAATGGAGAATGCATTTTAAAAGTCCCACCTTCCCACATTTCATGTAATGGCTAATTAAACATATGGAATACATTATCTGAACCACAAATTAATGTGTTTGGATAGGGTAGGAGCGAACAAATGAAAATAAAGGAAAGCTATGCAATTGGAATCCAGGCATGATGTGGACAATCTCTGCTGGGCACCAGCATTTGGTTCATGTTTGAAAAAATTACATTAGAACACTTAAAAGCAACATCTCGCTTAGAGGATTCTCCTTTTCAAGAGAAAAATTGAAGTTGGCAAAGCTCAGATAACAATATATGCTAGTACTATTGATGGCCAAAAATAAGAGGAAAGGAAATTACACCACTGATTTATTCCAATGCATTTAAACTTTCTGGACAGTTTCCACATGTTAAAAAGGACATTGGTGAGCATCTACAGGTATCTTATTAAGCATCGTGCTGCCTCTCAATATAGTTATTTACAGAAAGACTGGCCTTTAAAAATATATTTTACCTATGGGGAAAATTGAGACTGGACCTACACAATGCCAATGGGACTTAATAGAAAATTAAAACTCAGGGCCTCAATTGTTGGAAAAGATATTTTATATCATACATGTATGTACTTTTGAAACAAGTTGCTTCCTTGTCTTAGAGTCCTTGTCTTAGAGTACAGGCTTGGCTCCCGCTGTAGACTAACCAGGTGGTGAAAATGAGAACTCCCAACTCTGCGTTACCCGTCCATTACTCAGCCTGCTAGGCCACGCTGCCTCTCCCCAGCAACTCTCCCTGTCTATTATATACATATATACAATTTAGACTAAGCATGCTGGGTGGATTAACTAATGATTGCAGACCACTTTGGAAATAGAAAATACCCTATGTGCACAGAATTAGTAATGATTAGATAATAGACTGTCCTAAATTTTACATTTAATTCAAACAAACCTTTTCTTGATGAAAGTTTTGCTATTAAACAAAAGACTTTTTTTATACTAGAGGTTTTCACGGTATTTTCATTTGAGTTGAATTTCTGTTCTTCAGACCCATATTTCTGCCAATTTCTATCTCTTGTGCTTTCTCTGGCACAACTGAAAGAACAAAGTTAATAACAGAGAAAGGACAAGCTTTAAAAAGTGCTGCATTTATCGTCGGTTGTAATTCTGCTATTAAATGGTCTTGGCATTTGGGAAATTCTTCTCAATCTTGCTTTTTTTTCTTAGAGGTAAAAAATGGAAAACACGGAATTTGTACTAAAAATAATTCTCTATCTTCTGCATTCTCAGTCTTTACCTCTTTGCATACAGTGTGTGACCTCCTACCTCTATAAGATAGTGTGCAAGATGAGTACCAAGCCTTTGCTTCCCCTTAACTTTTCTAGAAGTAACACACATTCACGTCCTCACACACACACACATACACTCACAATTTGTGTAGAATTATTTTTCACTCTGATTTCTGCCTGTGGAACAGATTGAAGATTTTACCATCCAAAACCCACAAAGAGAAAACTCCTACTGTGGTCTTCAGAATTTCCATTCAGCTGATTTGCCTGCCAAGTCCAGTGACCAGTACCGCCGCTCCTGATGGTGGGGAGCATATGGTACTGCTGTGAATAGTTTTGCTCTCACTGCTGTGAAATCCCACGCCTTCCTACAGAATGTGTTTGGAGGAGCAAATGGTAAGTGTCGCTATTCAGCATAGCTCTGTCTCTGCCTATGGAACCCAGTCTTTTAAACAACAAAATGAAGATAACTGCAAGTCTTCACAGGCCCTGGTTTAGCGTTAGGCTTCAAGGTTAATGGTCACCTGTTAACTGTTTCTTCTTCCCAGGAGAGAGGATTATCTTTTACACATCCTGGATTTACCAGGATCCATAATGGTAAACCAACCATCCATCATTTTTGTTTGTTTGTTTCAACCCTCCTCTTCCTCTTTCTTCTCCTCCTTCTAAAAAAATCATCCTAAAGTGGGACACAATTTCTAACTTAAATTGGGGCTCTGAAAAGAGCACTAGACTTGGAGTTAGGAAGTCTGGAATATCAAACACTAACTAGCCTTGTAACCTTGGGCAAATTTATTCTGTGCCTCTTCTGTGAAACAGATGGTGCAGGCCCTGAACGTCCCTTCCAGTTCCAAGATTATATGTGTTTGTGTAGTCCAACTCTACCCCACTCCCAACCTCATCTCCCAGAAAGTCTTTCTCTACCATTCAAAATAAATTGTTATTTTTCATCTTATAATGCAGCTTTCAAGAACTTATGGGGTGGCTTGCTTCTGGGTTTGTTTATCTCCACGGTCAAGTGGTTCTTCTGTATGTTTAGCAAAACTCTGTCCCACTGTGGTATAAGGCTGTTTTTTTTTTCCTCCTCTGGTTTTTGTGAAAATAGAGAACAATCCTTTGGAATTTGCTTATAGTAATAGTTTTTCTTGTTTGTACTGTTACTTAAGTTGCTCTTTTATGTTGTGGCCCTTAGATGTGTCTTCTAATATTCTTATTGTCTCTCCTCCCCTGTTTTGCCAATGCATACATGTGCTGGGTGAGAGGCTGGGGTGGGGCCATTTGGGGGCCTAAGTTTGATATAATGTGTGCCACACTGGCTGGTGTGCAATTGAAGGGAGGAGGGAGCAGTCGTTCCTCTGCTGCTGAAGAGGGCTGTGGAAACTTAAGTCATAGACATGCTTCAGTGAGAGGATGAGGATTTGCCCAGATGGGAAGCTTCAAGTGCAGAGGCACTTGTACATCTACTTATCTTGAGTCTCAGTGATGCTGTTTATGAGTGAGCTATTCAAATGGAGGAAGAAACCCACAGAGAAGGAGAAATAACAGGTCGGAGTGATTATGTACAGAAGGATAGGCTCTAGTAGGAGTCCAGTGGGAAAGAAAGAAGGGAATAAAATTAAGAATGATTAATGGCAGATCTCTAATGGTTTCACTGGATCCAAAGGAACAGGGCAATACTGAGTAAGAAACACTTGATATATGAAAAAAGCATGAGTGCGAAGGAAAATACATCATTCTACAGATGTTGACGGACTCTGAGGATGGGAAAGAGTCCCTCAAGATTGAATTGGAGTAGAAGCTGACCCTCCCACTTGACCAGAGATCCCCTAGCTGGTATGGCATCTTTTCCTGGTCTTTCTGGGAAATTCCCTTCATCTATGTTTTAGTGGGGTCTGATAGAATAACTGTGTCCATAAGATGGGGGTGAATCCACAAAAACAGGTTTCAACTTTTAGAAAGATTTAATTTAGGGACACACAGGCACCTCTCCTCCTAAATGTGCCCTTAATGGTACTGTAAAGGATGTGCAGGCATGCAGTGTATGTGCAGTTTCTATGTGTGTGTACATGTGTTGTTGAGTGTCTAAGATTAAGAGAATAGATTTTGTGAACCCCCGTCTCTACTAAAATTACAAAAGATTAGCCAGGGTTGGTGGCACGCACCTGTTGTCCCAGCTGCTCGGGAGGCTGAGGTAGGAGAATCGCTTGAACCCGGGAGGCGGAGATTGGAGTGAGCGGAGATCACACCACTGCACCCCAGCCTGGGTGATAGAGTGAGACTCTGTCTCAAGAAAAAAAAAAAAAAGAAAATAGATTTTTAGTTGCACGAGACCTAACATCACTCTCCCTCTGATCCACTCCCCACCACATCCCACCTCTTCTACATCAAGTTTAGAATTGCTAGAATGCTTAAGGCTACCCATAATAGGTTAATAATAATCTATTGAGAGGTTCTTCATATGTGCCCACATCATGCTGAGCTCATTACATGCATTTTCATATCTAATCCTCCCAGTAATATATGAGATATTCACAAACGTTTATACAGTGCTTATTAAATAGCAGACAATATTCTGTTTTGTATATATGTATATAAATTTAAGTACTATTATTATAGTTTTTTATATATAAGGAAACTGAGGCACAAAGATATTAATAAGCCATCCATAGTTAAAGAGCTAGTGAATGACAGAGCAAGGATTCAAAATCCATGTCTGATTTATCTCATTGGACTGCAAGTTCCATGAAAGTAGCAATTACACATGGTTTTGCAAACCATCATACCCTCAATGCCTGGAACACAGTAAACATTCAAACATATTATTTGAATGATTAAACACAGAGCCTAAAGCATTATCCTCCATGCAGTACTAAGTCTCTAAATAGGCTTTCTCCAAAATCAAGAGAAACATAACTAGATAAGCAATAGAAGTAGGGGAGACAGTCTAATTCAATCATCATTTATTCAACAACTATTTCTTGAGCATCTGCTACGTGCCAGGCCCTGCCTTGGGTGGTGCTTTTTTTTTTTTTTTTTTTTTTTTTTTTTTTTTTTTTTTTTTCTCCAGAAAAGGAAACACTAAGTGATTTGCCCCAACACCTTCCATACCCAGCCAGGTTTGCCTCCAAATTTCTTCCACACCCTCCTCTGTCTCCCAGGGCTAACACAATGAGCCCAGCAACATGGAGAGGGCGGTTCTTGTTCCGTGCAGGCAGCTCTAAGCCACGTTTTACTTGCTTTCCATTAGTCTTATGCCTTTAGGTCCCACTGGGGATAATGATTCAGTGCTGGGGACAGCATGAAGGCTGCATGAAGCAGATCTCAGAGGGAGGGTCTGCAAATTGGAGGCATTTTACTGTTTTCTTCTTTTTAACTCTGAAAACTTTCCAAAAGGAGAGATCTATTTAAATGGTTTACAAAATCCATCTTAAGGTCAGCTCTAATTCAGGTGGGGCCTGGCAGCTGTATGATTTCAGAGTTGTTACATAGCTGCCAAAGCGAGCTAGATGCCCACCTTGAGCAGCAGTGAGACTCCGGCTGCCTGCACAACTCCTGCAGCCTCCAAGACCAACTTGGCCTCTGTGAAATGTAGAATGTGATCAGGGCCAAAGAGAAAACCTGTCCTATATTTTGGTAGAAATAGATTGATGCAGGACTTCAGAACTTTATTTTTGGTAAATTTTAGAAAACAAAGACACCCACTGTGACACATAGTAGGCATGCATATGACCTTCTATTTCTCTTCATTTCTACAATCAGGATACGATTTCAGCAATAGAACACTTGATCACCACAGTGCTTGGCATATAGTAAGTACTCAGTAAATGTATGACCAATGACAAAAATATGTATAAAATAATGAGGAAAATGAGGAATTGGGAGATCCAAGTTCTAGTCACTAGATTTTTTTTTATTAATTAGTAAGATAAAAAATGAAAAATCATCTCTCTGAGGCTCTGTTGTCTCATCTACAAAATAAGGAGATTAGAGAAGATTTAAAACATTTCCTCTTGTTCTTAAATTTTACAATTGAAATTTTGAAGAGTCATCATTACATAGTAGAAAGAACAGAAGCCGAAGCCCAGAGTCTCCAGATAGGATTTAACTCCAGATTCAGCCACTGATCAGCCATGAAAGCTTCAACAAGTTACTCAACATTGCTGAGCCTCCATTTCTTCATCTGCATAATTGAGATGTTGAAATATATTTTCTAGGCTTGCAGGAAGATAATGAGGTAAAAATTCAATGCCTGGAATACAGAAGGCTTTAAATACATGATAATTAAAAAATAAAAACCCACTGAATTTAGACTCCATTCTTCTTTGTAGTAAATGCCACAGCCATTTAGGGTAGATTACCCTAAGAGCCCCTCTACTTCCCCACTCCCCGCATCTATGCTGTTTGCCCTGTAACTCTGCAGTGCCCCATCCAGCCTGACTCTGGCTTTGGCTAAATGACATACTTTGGTCAGTACAGTGTTAGCAAATGTGATGCAAGCAGAGGTTTGAAAAATGATTGGGTGATTGGACTCAATCTTTGGTGACTCTGCCATCACTAAAAGAAGGATATGTCTAACTAACTCAAAAGTCCCAAGAAGAGGACAAGAGACACATGGGATAGAGCCAACACTAGCCATGATCAGTCTAGGCCAGCCAAATCCCAGTTAAGTCAACCCTCAAAAGCAAAATAGATGAATTGTTTTAAGCCACTGAATTTTGGAGCAGATTGTTATGCAGCAGCTTTATGGCAATAGCTAACTGATACACCATTGATTCATTACAGAAGATAGGAGTTGTAGATAGTTTTATTTTAAAATTATAGTTAATTAGTAAAATTTGAAAATATATTTACTTTCCCATATGTGTTGAATCTTCAGATACACTTTTGCATGAAATTTCGGTAGGAGAAGGAAGACAAAAATTTGCTAAATTATCTTTTTGGTTCAAATGACATTTTTCATGGTTTCTGAAACATTTTAAATTGCTCAATTATGAACATTTGAAAACTTGCCATTAGGTCTGAGTATTCTAGCTTTAATTTTAGATTTAGGAATTTTTAGCAGGGAGGGACTTAACATTTGCAGTCCCAAATCTGATTACAGAGTATGTCTGTACATTGCTCAATACCATTGTCCATTTGTGAAACCTAGGTATTCTAGGTACACGACAGTAACAGTTGTATTCAGATTAATGAGGTTTTTAAAATACAGTGTCCATAGATGGTTACTGATAGAGCAACAGGACCCTCTGTTCACAAGGCTGAGCACATCTTTTAGAAAGAAAGGCTCTGGTAGAAACCAATCACCTCTGAACCAACACAATCATTTCTTAAATAGGTTAGTGTATTAATCTATAAATTGGAAGCCACATTCTTCTAGGCATTAAGACTGAAACTAGTTGGTAAGCTTATTCAGAAAATGGAACAGAACAAATATGCACAACACTGGGCACATGATTGATTGATTGATTATCAGAAGATGAACATTTTGGTTGAAGAACCATGAGATAAAACCTGCTCCTCCTTACTTAAGATCCAGACCAAATGCTACTCCACCAGGAAGAATATGTCTCCTGGGACCTGTCAGACCCACTCCCACGAATGACTCTGCCATGAGGCTGTAAGCTCCTCAAAGACATGAGACATGTTATACTCATCTTACATTTCCTGCCTATCAAGATACCATACACATAATATACATATATACCTAATATGGGCTTAATATTATTAAACAAAGAGTAATAATATTGCCCAATTCATAAATGAGGAATCTGAGAGTCAGAGAGATTAAGTAAATTTGGAAATCACGCATCTAGACAAAGCTGGGAATTAAATTTGAACTCCACTCCAGGTAAATCCGTGGCGTATTTTCACTATACTACACTTGAATCAGGGTTCCTGTGGCAATAAACAAATTAACACATGCAAAGTACATAGCACAGTAGTAGATGCTGAATAAATGTTGAAATAAATGTTGAAAAGGGTAAGGTGTTACTTACCCCTTTCACATCTTACTTTGGTGCCAGGAATCCCACCATTGGAGATCTCTTGCTCTTCTCCTGAATGCCTTTTTTCTTAGAAGTCACTAATTTATTGTTGGTTGAGGGAGATAGAAAACAAGGCAAACATCCTAATAGAGTAATGGCTAATTTATGGTATTGACAATCAATTGGATTATTATATGGACAATATCCAGTATAAAATAACATGGAAATGCATTAAATGATGACATTTTATGTTTTCTTTGAAAGCAGCTTAGTATTTTCTTCATATATTCGGCATATTTGCAGTATTATCACAATACTTTCAAAACTAAAAAAAAAGTAGTGATTGAGAAAACACTAGATGGAAATGTTCATAGTATTTGTCTTTAGGTGATAAGAGCTGGGATGATTTTTCACCATCTTTCTATTTTCCTATTTCAAAAAATAAGTGAGTCTTACTTGGATACACTAAGAGGATTTCACAATGGCTTTTATGTTGCATTTTCTGTTCCCTACCTGTCTGTGGCAGATGGACCATCTACTCCCCTTTATCAATGCTTCCATATTGTGGTATTTATAGCCTTATATTGTACTTAGTTATTTCATATTGACCTCCCCTCCCACCTGACTGTGAGTTTATTAAGAGCAGGGGTTGTCGAATTCCTCTGCATATCTCCAGCACCTGGGTAGTCCACAGGCCATAGTAGGCTCATAAATCTTTGTTCAATGAATGATATTTTTCATGACTTAATTAATAATTTGCCCCATGATTTCCAAGAAAGGGAGAATAGGAAAATGCTGATATTTGTATGTGTGTATTACAGCAGAGTCAGAGCTTGCAAATATTGTACTATGTTTTCGCATGTCTTACTTCAATTTTGCACATTTGCAAATTAGAAAATAAAACTAAAAATTAGGTTGAGCTTTTTTTCCTCCCACGTCACCTTTTCTGAGTAACGATGAATAGTGCTCAATATGTATGAAATCTGCAAATTCTCTGAATAAAGGCAAAATGTATGGAAATTATATTAAACAGAATTTAAGTCTGTTTTCTTAAAATTAGGATGTATAATATTTAGTTTCATGAGCAGCACAAATAATACAATTAGTGTTTATTCTCTGACTACTCTTTTACTAAAAAGCTCAGTTAAAAAATGCACGCAACGCCAAAACATAGCGCTTCCCCGTCACTGTTCCAAGTTTCATATGTTAAACAAAGACAGGCCAACCTTAAACCTTTTGATAAATATGATGCTTGTGGTAACTGCAGCATTCACTTCGTATCCCATTTCTCCAAGTTCCTGTCAGCCAGATGTCACTTGCAATGCAAACACTAGAAAAATATGAAATAATAATTTCATACATCATCTATGTGTGCATGAGCCGGTCAAACATTCAATACAAATTCAAACTGCTACTACACACAGAGCAAATATCATCCAAATAATATTTAAAATGATTGAAAGGCTTTTGATTTGGAAGTGTATTCTCTTAAGCTAAGTGGTCCCCAAGACCATCTAGAAAATTCAATTGTTTCATTTTTAAAATGTTTTCTGCCCAAAATTATATCAAACCCTAATGTCTCAATAGAAACACATGGGATTGGATTGCTGACTGGGCGCCTGATGTCAAAGACAAAATCTAATTTCACAATGGCATTTCCTCATACTGTCTCACCAAAATACAAAATTGATAAAATTTTAATGGATAATTTTCAGAAGAAGAATGTTAACCATTGGGAAAATATGAAGGGAAACTTAGCATTATAGTATAGGAGAAGCAAAGTGAAGGAAGAAATTGACTATAAATACAGATAAACAATGCTACATAAAAAACATTCTTAAAAGCTTTTCTTATCGAAAACAGAATTTCGACTTTAAAAAGGCCCTTGCTACAATAGCTATATATATATATATATATATATGCTTTTTTCTTTCTGTGTCCATTTCTAAGTTTCTTTTCCCTGATCTTTTCTATTTTGTAAAATGATATGGGGAAAGGGAATCATACTGTAAGCTATACCATTAGATATACATTTGCACAGTGTTGATTTCTATTTTTGATGTTAGCTACAAAAGTGGGCATGTATACCCCTGGCTTCAATTAAGAGATAAGACAGAATGGTACTACATTCAGGCCTGCTTCTCTGCACTGAGGTTCTGCATCTCCTCTTTCTCCTTGCTGTTTAGTGTGAATTTCCCTGCCTGTCTGGAGGGAAGGAGTCCAGTTCCTTCGCACCCCCCCGCCCCCTTCTTTTTAAGGCGAGAGCTCAGTGCTGTACAAGAGCAGGGTTTCAGAGCAGACATTCATGTGCACAGTGTGCCCTTCAGAATGTACCTTAACGTCTTTGAGCCTCAGTGTTCCCGTCTGTGAGATGGAAATAATAATTCCTACCTTATTGTATTCTTGTGATATTTGGGAATAATGCTCATGAAACACAGCTGATACAATGTTTGACACAAATGAGCTACTCGAATATTACTTTATGATGATACTATTTTATTTTTTGAGCTTCTCATACTTGCTGTCTTGGATTCTGCCTTCTTTTTAAGCTTTCTTGATCAATTTCATCACACAAGCTGGCAGCTATGGGCAGTGAGGGAAGGAAGGGGCAATCTCCTCACTAGACAGCCGTGCCAAGGTCACCCTGGTCATCCATGAGGCAAGCCGTGTGACAGACAAACCACTGCAGGACCCTAAAAGTCACTATGTGACCTGGAGCCACAAACTCAAGGTGCCAGGGACACTCCAGAAAGACAGATGCTGATCTCCTGCAAGAAGGGATCTTCTTCCTCAGAGACACTGAGGATGACCATCAATTTCCCTCACTTAATACCCCTTCTCGCATAAGATGCTCTACAGGGGACCTCATCATTAGTTCAAAGTTTTAGAGCAGAATCAACTGTAACACAAATGTTCCTGTTTAAAAACGTGAGACCGAGTAACATGTTGAGCGTTGCTTCCCTCTGTTTTCCTTTTCTTTCTCTCTCAACCATCTTATCCACTTCATTATATTTTTATGTGAGGGCTGGCCCTGGTTCCTAAATAATCTCAGTAGTATATTCTTTCTTCTCTCCAGCCCCAATACAGCATTTTGGACCAGGTAGATCATTAATAAATAGTATTTAAAATTGAACTTAGCCCTTTTACTTAAGGTGGTTTATTTAGCTGACTAAAAACTGATCCTCTTTATTAGCTAGGATGAGGGGACTTTCTGGTATAGTTGCTAATGTGTAGGATTTAGAATCAAACAGAACTAGACTGTAATCCTAACTGTGACATTAGTCAAAATCTTGGGCAAATTTCTTAATGACTCTGAGTTTTCATTTTCTCAATTATAAAATGGAAATAATAATTCCTATTTCTTAGGATTAGTATAAGTAGGATTGCTAGGTAATATACAAGATACCTAGTTCAATATGAATTGCAGATAAATAATGATATTTTTCATACAAATATGTCTCAAATATTGTACAGAACACACTTACACTAAAAAATAATTTATTGTTTATCTGAAGTTCACATTTAACTAGATACCCTATATTTTTATTTGCTAAGTATGGCAACCCTAATTATAAAAACTAAATGAAAAAATATACTGTAAAGCTACCAGCTTCATTCCCAGTAGGTAGTAGGATTCACTGAGTATTATCATTTCCTTCTTCCCTTGTTGGGTTGTTGTGAGATTAAATGCTTGTTACATAGTACTAATTCAATAAATTTTAGTTTGCCTTTCCTCTCAAGGTTCAGCCTCAGAAGAATTTGTGCTCCGTGCCTAACAGTGGAGAAAAAGCCTCAACCGCTTGTGACATTTATCTCTAGGCTTTACTCCTCATCTCTACTCCCCAGGGCCTGTTTGTAGCATGCAACAGAGAGCGTGGAGTGGCCTAGTTAAAAGGACAAAGTAGACGGGACAGAGCTGTTAATACAGGTCCCCCTCAACTTAAGGCAACTTTATCTTTGAAAATCTGAACTTACTCTGGAAGCAGATGTCCGAAGGAGTGATTATTCCCGTGATTTTATAAAATGTTCCATTACAAAAATTCTTTAAATTGTGAGCTCTCTAAAGAGTTCCAAAACAAAGTTTTAAAAAGGATTTGATTTACAAAATCATAGACGTAAGATAACCTGTTCAGCAATAAATCTGTTACCTAAAGAGTGTGATAAAGGCGTTGCTAACAGCTCTATAAAACTTGCTTCCAGAGGCACCACTCAGCCCCCAGGTCAGCTTTTCCGGACACTGTTATTCATCTGGCTAGAAAGGCTTTCAGCTGTGACTATTGCCAAATGCCCTCCTGGGGTGGTGGCCAGGCATGAACTTGGCTGCCCACAAAAGATACAGGCAAGGGTTTTAAGGACATGTTTTCTTTCTTTTTTTTTTCTTCTTACAAGTTAAGTGTTGTTGCTCTCTGAGAAGCCTGAGATAGTGCATAGGATATGATTCAACGGAAAGTTTTTGTATGAGAAAATGGCTCTTTCAAAGTGGGCTATCTGAGGATCAGCACATTTGGAGTCTGTCTGACCCACATTTCCAAAGCTACAGCTGGCTCCGCTGGACTGGGGCATGTGACAAGCATCCTGGGAGAAGCTGCTCCAATGTTGGGAAGGGAACACTTCCAAGTCTGGAGAATAGTTAGAGCTAAAACCTATGAATATCTCTAGATTACACACTGGGTCTTTCCAGGGGAATGGAGGCTTTGGCTGACAGCAGAAAGCAGGTACTGTCCACTTTCTTAGGCTCACATTCTCATGTAAACAGGCCAGGCGGCCACATATTCTGCACCAGCTGCAGCTTCTGGGTGGTCCTGCTAGGAAGTTCCAAGTGGATTGCAGTGCAGTCATGTAGGCTGGTGGTCACACAGCTAGAATAAGCATCTGTGGGAGACAGCAAAGGCATGCAGGCTCTCCACTCTCCAGTCTCGGGTGGAAAATCAAAGTAAAATCTGACTTCCCCGAGAAGTCTGTTCTCCAAAATTAAAAAATAAAATGGAACAAGACAAAATCATAGAGTCAAAGAGTGGGTGGATTTTTCTGGCAGGCAATTCCTGATGTAAAGATTATTCAGTTCTGCTTCCCCGTTCCTCTTGGGAATATGGAAGTAGAGCCTTTGTAAATGCATGTTAATTTATCAGTGTTATTGCATACTAAGCTATGAATGACATTATGACACTTTTCAGCATCTCTCCTTAGGAAGGCATAACAAGGGTATTGCTGAGTTGGAATTCCCCCTCCACTACTTATTACCTGTTTGACAAGTTACTTAACCTCTCTGTGCCTGTTTTGTTATCTGTAAGTGAGAAATACTAGTAACTCCTTAAAAGGGTCATTGTGAGACTATAAATGAATTAATATATATAAAAGTTTAGAACACTGTCTGGCATAGAGAGAGCCCTAAGCAAGGATTAACTGTAATTAATATAATGAAAATGACATTAATGTTATGGACTATATTTGTATTGTGCTTTGTAGTTATAAAGCACTTCTACTTCTTTTTGGTGAATCTGTAGTTAAGGTGAAGTGGAGTAAGACTGAAGAATCTCTATTTTTCTTAATGAGGTAAGCGAGAAATAGGAGTAATCATACTGTATGAGATTATCGCAGGTAGAAAGGGTGATTGATGTATGTAACTCAAGAGTAGAAGAGGGAAATTCCATAAAGGAGATATTGAGGTGGTTGCTGGGTTGGAATTGAGAACCCAGGTAGAAGAGTAGTAGAAAACAAGCAGTGTTCAGGGCTGTGGACAGCAAGGGGAATGGAGTATACAAATAAAAATCAGGAGTCTTAACATGGTTCAGCAGACAGCTAAGGTCTTAAAGGAGTATTTTGCAAATTGAAAACACTTAGTTTCCCTGGTTCTACACTTTACCCCAAAGTCAATTACAGATGAGGGTCTAAGAGCTGAATATATAAAAAATTAGAGAACATAGAGTAACAAGAAGAGAAGAAAATTGAGAATTCGTCAAACATTTGGGATAGGTTTAACTTTCTAAAATTAGAATCAATAGAAGAAAATTGATACATGGTGGCATTGAACAAGTACTTTTGAGTATTCACACTTCCGTTTTGATACCCATAGTCCAAATCAGGGAAACCCATTTCAGGTCACAAAGATATTACTTCCTACAGAGGATCTTGGCTTCTCAAGGTTCCATCTTTCCATCAAGACCATTAGGTAGTGCTTTATAATCCGTGGTGCTCAGTGCAAAGTGAAAATTTGGAGGCTTTTTTCGAAATGCAGGAAACAAGTGCTATTAAACATACTAAATTATAAAATGCTTTCCCTTCTTCTCTGGTCTCTCTTTTGAATTCTCATGATTTCTTTTTTATTTTCTGTTTAATGTCATTCTAAGTAAGAAAATAAACAAATGCAAAACAAACGCAACTGTCATTATTTCACATGTATATTCTATTAACACTCTACTTTCGGCTTACTAGTGAATAAGGATGGACTAAAAGGAAAAGGAACTATGGATTGGCCTATCATCTCCTTTCATTCCATGTCGTCGTTTCCAGCATAAGTGATTGACTAATGCACAGAATTGACATGGGTAGAAAGGATCCGATAGAGTTCCTTAATTGTTTGTGTTTCTTAGAATGCCATGCCTTCTTTCTGTGGTCTGTTTTTGAAGCTAACCAGAATTCTCCTGGAATGAAAAACACGGCCTCTAGAGGGTGTCAGTGCCCCTCATCCCACCCCTTCCTCCCCAAATTACTGTCATAGATACAACACACTTAACTTTGTACTTGCTTTGAATCTCCCTTAACTCCCACACCTTGTAGGTCCACCAGAATTGTAGGCTCACAGGGCATTGTGAATACTACATGCAAATAGGGCAGCAAGGAGAGATTGACACGCAGGTTGTACGTATCTTCTCTGCTCATGCGCGTGCCCCCTTTGGACTTTGCTTATAAAACACAAATTCAAAGATTAAATTATTAAGAATCTCAAAATGACAAGAGCAGAGAATTAAAACAAGATTAAATTTCCTTGAGACTACACAGGTCTCTTATTCATGAAGCTGGCTGTGATCCCCAGTAAAGTTCCATTTTGACTGTCTCAGTTGCAGTCATTGTACTCTCTTTGAAACACTTTTAGTACTTATTGTCCAAACAACTGTTTCATGATAGTTTCTATCTTTTAAGCCTATAGTGTTCCCTTTGGACTCATCCAAATCCCCTGGAAAGGAACAGCTGTCTTTTACAGCATTTTGCATTTTTTATAACAGTTTGCATCTTCAGTAGATTATAGAGAGTCCTGTGCATACAGCAGGTGCTTATTGTGGATATGGATGATACTGAGCACCCCAGGGGCATGATCTGAGTCATGGAACCCCTGAAACCATAAGTTAGTAATATTTATTAGTCTCCTCCTACTTGCTAAATCCCTCTTTATCAACTAACAAGGGGGTAAAGTTCCCTGGCTATTACTTGTGAAATTCTTTTTTTAACCTTTCATATATTAAAGTGTTGCCAAAATCCACTTTTTTTGTATGAATAAAGCTTCTGGCTCTTGCCTAGTAGTCCCTAGACACTAGCAGAGGGCATGGTGACAGGAGAGCTGGGAGTGTGCATGTCACCATACTGTCTCAGTCAAAATTGAAGGATGTATCTACCATCTCCAAGTATACTTACCACGGAGCAGCAGCACAGGCATCCATAGCCAGGGATCCTGGACACTGAAATCTTTGTGTGTATGGTATGCAAATTTCTATATATACAAACACTTAGTCTTCACTGGAGATTAGAGAGATGGCAAAGTGACTTTAGAGCATACAGACATGGGCCAGCTCACAGTGGTGAAAATAAGACATTCTAAATTGAGGCAAAAATGTGTGAGGCAAAATGTGTGGCACATTACCTACTCTCCCCTCTCCAAACCTGGGGACTGTGGCAAGCCCTACAGTAATGGAGTAGGATGGTACTGGGGAAAGACTCTGCGGATATAAGTTGATTATATTTCTGATAGTTGCCCAGAGTGGCTCCCAAAAGTGGAGAGTCCAGAAGGTTTGCAGGTTTCATTCTAGGACCTGGAATCTATGTAGCAATAAGGATAAGAGCTAGGGAAGCCAAAATGTCTACCTAGACCAAGGATCTGAGAACAGGGACAGACATAGGAAACCAAACCAAGGAGGTTATAATGCAGGCCTACTCTAGACTGGAGGACATAGCAAATGGAATGATACAGGAGCCGATAGTTTAGGACAACTATCAGTGAGTAAGTAGTGGTTCAGTTGAACTTAAAGGCACAGAATCTGCTCACCTAGACACATGATCAAGGATAAGTCAGTGTGATCACTGTCATTTTGCTGAGACAGCACACCTCATGAGATAGGCAGTGTTTAAAAAAAGGGTGGGAGAAAGTCAGGGAATGCTATGCCTGTACTTACGTCCCAGTGAGTATAAGAGGAAGAGAGCCAAAGTTTTTCAGGGAGGATGTGAAAATATGTTCAGTGAAGGAAAGTCGAGCATATCTGGAAAAAGAAAAAGGAAGGAATGATGGAAAGAAGAAAGAGAAGGAAAGTGATTATATTTGTGAAAGCTCCTTGCCTTGCACAAAGCCTGATGCATAGTAGTGATGTTATTTGAAGTAAGCTGAAGATTAGAGAAATTAGAAAGGAAGAAAATAAGCTATAAGCTGTGATTTAGTTTGGATGGGTGTAATTTTTCTCTTCAACCCTGGCTTCTAAAAATGTCATAATTTACCCCATGATGAGAAACTTAAAAGATAAACACTTAATTGAAATAGGCTGACACGTCTCCTAAGGGTACTCATCTTAGGACTAGGAAGAAGAGAAAGAAGGAAAGATGGAGAATAAAGGAGAAGAAAATTGATAGCTCACTAATCTATTTCCAATCAAAAACAGCTTGAGTTGCTCAGAGGGGAGCCTCTGTGGTGTGGTTGCCAAACAAAACATAGAGAAGTTGACTTGCTATGATCCACAGAGAGATGGCTAGTTCTGAAAGGCCGGCTCACAAAGGCAAGAAAGATCTTCTTAATAAAGCCTCTCCAAGGGGCCATGGTTTCTGTGTTCATCAAGAATCCCTGAAATCCTAGAAATTTGGAGGTAGTCAGAATTGATTTAATCCTTTTTACTATAAATCTCATTTCTGAAAATGATTAACAGAGGCAGAGACATAAATGGTAAAGTCTCGATCAGGGGAAATGCTGTCAGCATATCATCTAGATAGATTAGAAAATGAATGCTCAGGTTTCTGTGAAGGAAGACTAATGACATTAAGTCAAGATGAAATAGAAAGGAGCATTGCACAGCCTCCAAAATCATAAACCGTGAGCTCGCCGTGACAGAAGACCCTCAGCCATGTTCTGAACTGGAAAATCATCAGGAGTTCAGTCTGAGAGTATTTTCTTAGGTCTCATTTGGAGCCCCTGGCTTTTTGGGGTGTGTCTTGAAGTTCTTGGAATTGCTTTGCAAAGGTTCTGACATTTGTATAAAAGTCAGATCCTTCTTCCTACAACTTTCAGTGCAATCAATTGTGCACTCAGAAACAAACAAACAAAAAAATGAGGGTTTGGCTCACTAAAACAATAAATAAACATTTAAGATACTTCTACACTGTGCAACCATCTGATTTTCAAAGTGTCACAATTCTAATGCCTTTCAGAAATTAGACAGAGCTATTGCCCTGAAATCAGCGGTGGCTGAGACCAACGTCCTTTGTTTAAGTTAAGATCAAATCGTGAAGCAAGTATATAAATTTCTGCCAAATAAAGCTAAAGCAGACATTCTGCTCTGTTTAGTAGAGAGAACAATCCTGTACATCTGCTTCACATGTGGTGTATCACTTGATTACTTAAACTGTGTCTCCGTTGGAACCACAGCTAAATTTCTGTTTGCTGGAGTTTCTCTGCGATTTGATGGAATAAATCTATGCTGTTCTAATATAGTCTTTTTAAGTTGTCCCACCTTCCTTCAGGGAAACACAATGACCAATTGGAAATGACTGTGATCATCTAAACAGTGGGAGGCCCTGCAAACTAACCGCAAGTCGTTCTTATGCAGGGAGCATTGGAATCACTGACATTTGATGTTAAGGCACCGGCCCTATGGCTAGGCCAGAAATGGTCTCCAAGCTTCCTAACACACCACTGATTTTTATGAGAAACAGGCCTATAAACCTAAAATTCAAGGTAAATTTTTATCCAATTTCAGAGTAGAAATGGTTATGTTAAAAGTAATCCCCCAACCCCTCCTCCATCCAATTATGGCTACAACATTAGAAGATAAAAATAGACTATTCCTCATCTCAAATTTTCAAAAAGTACAGTATTCAATAGATAGATGGGTAGTTAGGTGGGTAGGTAGATACTTACTGTTCAATTCTAATGTTTCTGACTTAAAATTTTAAGGTCATTGTCTCCCTTCTGACACCTCTTACTACATCAACATCCCATTATATCATTGTAGACTCATGAAGCAATGTACTTTTACATTTTGCAGGATAATGACTCTTTTGTATTTCAGTTTTTATCATAATATAAATCTTGAATTGCAATTTGCATATCTTTTGTTTAGAAAAAGAGACCCCTATTTAAGACTTTGTCATTTTAATACATAGGCTTTAAAGTGGCTTTTTTTTTAAAGAAATGCACCAAAATATTCCAATTTATTCTTCATGTGAATCTGATTCTAACTCTGCTGCTGCATCAATAAATTAGCAAATGTCCTGAACAATACATTTCCAACAATGATGGCTCAACGGCTTAGTCCTCTGTGCCAGTATGCTCTTTGCCTGTTAGAAGTCCAATCATAAATTTGTAATGACAGTTTGGACTAGACCATCAGACTGATATCAGACTAATGTGTATACATGCACACATATATGTGTATATATTTGTCTATTTTTTATGAAGAGTATTCTATGTATGCATATTTATATATGTTACATGTATATATGTATGTAGAGATATTTATTTATTTCATATGGACAGTAGACTGTTCATCAGCTTTTTTGCTTTCTGTCTTTTTATTTTTTCTTCCCCGTGGTAAGACTATCTCCACAAAGCAGTCTGGGAAATTAGCCACTGTGGCAGAACTTGGGGTGACCTGAGAGAGCCTTTAAGAGACAAGCAAGGCACGGGGCAGCTTCTTGGCCACCTCCACACAGCATGGGGGAGCAGGCAGAGTGCTGAAGCGTCTGGCATGCCCAATGCTACCACAGTGCCTAGTATATAGAATGTGCTTACCAAATATTTGTTAAATAAATGTATGCATGAAATAATGAAATGGGCTATAGGACTCCTCATGCTCTCTCTCCACCTGTCACCAAATTATAGAGCTGATTCAGTAGCTACCACTCTCAGGGACTGCAAGATATCTGACCCTTTCCCCTGCGTGGCCCTGTAGGAGAAGAAAATTATCTTTTCTTCTACCCTTCTAGGTTCTCAGTTATAAAACAGATTAACAAAAGAAAAGCATATACATTTATTCAATATAAGTTTTATGTGACACAGGAGACTTCATAAGGAAATGAAGACCAGAAGAAACAGTTAAACCCAAGTGTTTTTATAGTAAGTTTGATGAAGAGTGGAGAGTTGTGGAAAAATGTGATAGGACAAAGGATATGAGCTATGAGTAGTAAACTGAAGGAAACTTAGCAAGGCTTATTCCTTCAGGTTTCTCTTGTCCTTCCTCCATCTTCAGAGATAAGGATGCACTTTTCATCCCAGTATAGAAAGGGTTCCTCTCACATGAAGGTCTTCTGACCTGCTTCAGGGGAAGGTCATTGATATCGTTTGGCTGTGTCCCCACCCAAATCTCATCTTGAACAGTAGCTCGCATATGGGAGGGACCTGGTGTGAGGTAATTGAATCCCGGGGGCAGGTTTTCTCATGCTGTTCTCATTATAGTGAATAAGTCTCATGAGATCTGATGATTTTATAAAGGGCAGTTCCCCTGTACATGCTCTTTTGACTGCCTCCATGTAAGACACACCTTTGCTCCTCCTTCACCTTCCAGCATGATCGTGAGACGTCCTCAGCCATGTGGAAATTTGAGTCCATTAAACCTCTTTTTCTTTATAAATTACCAAGCCTTGGGTATTTCTTCATAGCACTATGAAAACAGACTAATACAGCCACAGAGTCCTTCCTATACCCACCATTTTTCAAATTCCTTCTTACAATATTCAATATGTCAAGGTGTTATATTGTAGGCGAGCACATCCTGAACCTTGTCAGCTCCAAGCATTGCCCAGTTGCCTTTTCTCTGCTCCTACCCACTCCATCCTGGAAGACTTCCTTGGTTGGCTGAGTCCAAGGCATAAGATCATTGTGGAAAAGCTACCTTTTTGTGACAAAGAAAACTCACAATCTTTAAAAAAAAAAAAAAAAAAAAAAAGCTTACCTCTTTACTTTCCAATGTCCTGATGACACAATTGAACTGAGTGCTTAGTTGAGCAAGCAGCAATCAGCTGTGAAGCCTGGGTCAGTGTAGTGTGGAGCTATGAACTAGAACAAACTCTAGCCCCACAAAAATAAAATTTAAATCCCAGCTCTTCATTTTTGTTAGCTATTTTAATTTCACAAGTTATTCTATTTCTGTAAGCCTCAATTTCCTCATTTGTAAAATGAGAATAGTAATACCTGCTTTACTGGGGCTGTTGTGAAGATTAAATGTGACAGTGTATGTGAAAATGTTTATTTAACCTTTATTATGTTTGTAACATGTGTTTACCTCCATTTCTGCCAATGCTACCTGCTACCCACCTTCCCCCACCACACACATCTATTATTTCAAATTATTTCTCCTTTCTTCCAGGAGAAAACAAAAAAATCCAAATGTGTCTTCAAACATGGCCAGAATGAGGTAGGTGAGCTGGAGGGAAGTAGATCAAAATAGCCCAACCAGAAAACCAATCTGATACTTCACAGTACTGTCTCCTTCTTAGACTTTCAGCCGTCCCCTGACCTTCCCATTTGACTGGGACACCCTCCCAGGACACACCAAGAAGTCCACATTTGGCCAACCTGGCTGACAGTGAAGCTGTGGGGAGCTTTGCAACCCCCCATAAACATATGCAATTAAGCCCCTAAAAGCTCTTAGGCTTATTGCCCAGTAAACTCACAATGAATAGCAACCTTAATAAATGTTATAAATCTCACCTCAGAGCCAACAGGAAATTCAAACTTTTGCATGCGTGGGAGCCAAAGTGCTGCTGAAACAAAAGGGAGGTATGTGGACAAGGAGAACATTGTACTCCGTCCTCCTTTCCCCTGGCAGCACCAGAGCGCCCCAGGCCTGGGAAAGGCCTTTAATTGTATTTTGTGAGGCAGTTCTCTGGCCACCTCACTCCTCCCTTCCTTCACCTGCCTTAACTCTTTCCTGTCCCAGTGGCCCAAGAGCCAATCCACCCAATACACATCTCCTACTGACTGAAATAAGTGATGGAAATATTTGATGGGGCCAAATCATGGGCAAGCTGCTCTCTTTATATCAATGTTTTAGTCTGAAACAATTTTAGAAACTTAATTAAAGCCTAAAATTGAAATTTAAACTCAGTGCCATAAAAAAGGGAAAGGAGTATCAAAGAAGAGAAACCACTGGATATTTTGATCCACACCCTGACAAAAGGGTGTTAGTTTTAATAAACAGTCACAATTTGGGGCTGTTATGAACCATAAGGCACACTCCTGGCCATGTTTCCAATTTCCTCTCCTGCCTTTACTGCCGTTATATTAAGGTCTGTAGTGAGGTAAAATGTTTATTAAAAAAGGTGAGGAGAGCAATATTCCAGATTAGATTATTTTACCTGTTCTAACTATTTGCCAGCCAGTCAGAGATCTTCACCATAGGTTTAAGAGAGGCAGCCCTCCAACCTCTGGGGTTGAGGGAGGGTGAGTCTGTGGTTACAAAGTGAATGTAGATTAGGCCATTTTAATTACCGACTGTAACTGAAAATGGAATACATTTTCCATCACAGACAGGGGCAAATACGTGCATCTAGAGCCGCCTCCATGATGGAGTTAATTACACTGGGATTGAAAAACGTCTCAGGAGCAATGAGCAATGAGGACTGGGTGATAGAACAGTCTTCAGAGAAGGAGCCCTTCATTTCATGAAGGGTTAAAATGGGGAAGTCTTTGAGGTGGCTTCACATGGAAATAATATTTTTTTTCTTCAAAGGCCCAATTCATATAGAACCCTTCGAAAATAAAATACAGAAAAATGCTCAGCATGTTGGAAATTACCTAGAACACAGCACACTCTTCACAGCAAAATCCCATTAATGCAACATATTTCTTTGATTCTCTGGGGGCTTTCTTTAAGACAATAGGCTTTCTTACAGTGAGTCCTCAGGAACTTCCAAATCCTTTAATTGTTTCTGAATTTCTCTAAATGTGGGAGTTGCTGAAAAGTACTTTTATATATTGAATGAAGAGTCTTTATTCCCCAACCTTAACCTTGTTCCTTTATACACTTTCTTTTCCTTCTTTCATGTTGGTAGATATATGATGCCTCTATTCCAAGCCAATATGATAAGTGGGCTTTTGTTAAAGACTGTTATCAAGGTTTAGGATTTGCTACTTGACCTATGGGGTAGCCAGCTCTGTGTAATAATAAGCTGTATTATAACAGCTCTATAGAATTTATTTTAGAAACATAGGCTTTTATATACTTAACACAAGTACTGTATTGAATTACCCCACATTCAGATACATAGGGCTTCCTTATGCGAACATATCCTAGGCCAGGGTCCCAGTAGAAATATAATGCACATCACAAATGCAAACCCACATCATGTAATTTTAAGTTTTCTAGTGGCCATATTAAAAAACATAAAAAGACACAGGTGAAATTAATTTTAATACGTGCTGTAACCCAACACACCAAAATATTTAACATATAGATATCACAAAAATTTACTGAGAGATTTTTTATTTTTTGTCATATAAAGTCTTTGAAGTCCGTTTTGTATTTTATACTTCCAGCACATCTTAATTTGGACCAACCACACTTCGAGTGCTCACTGGTCACTGCGGTTACCAAGTTAAGCAGTGTAGCCTGAGACTCTCAAAATCTCTAATTCTTCAAGGAGTTGAGCTGACTCCATCATTCCCTTTATTAGCTTGGGTGTATCTGTATCTCAGCACTACCATTTTCCTACCCACTGCATCTGCTTTGAAACCTCGCATGTCCTATATGATCTGAGTAAACCCAGGTGCCTATCTTGTAACAACAGACCCTTGTGGTCTCCAGTGACAGGAACCTGATACTTTCCAATGTTTACTCTGAGCGCATAAAGTCCTCATCTTTTAGGATGCCTGTTTTCTTCATGTGTGTTCACAGAAGTGCCAATCCACACACATGGAAATTACCACAGAGAAGAGGGGCTCCTACCACAGGAGACAAAAAGGAACCATCCACATTCTGTAATTGGGGTTCTGATTAAGGCACGGCACCCGTTTCTACCTCCACTCATCTCCATCTTATTCCTTCAGGGCAGTTTGGGCTTGCAGAGACTCCCCTAGTCCTTCTGCAACATGTTCAGTCTGACAGGCTGTCACCATAAGTAGGTAATTCAACACTGTCTTCACCTTGAGATAATCAAGAACTCTGGGGGTAGCTTTTAAGTACAAACTTTAAAATGTATATTAAATTCCAAAAACATATGTTTCTTCCTTTCAGTCACCCTGCCCCACCCCAAACAAGCATTACAAATATTTCCATAATTGTTTCCCTAGAAAAGACTTTTCATAGACCACTAATGTGATCTTTAAAATCTCTATCAGTGTAAAGGAATATGTTTTCCCACTTTTATAGGGTTAAAGTGCTGGAAAGTTTTAGGGAATGAACAATGAGGCGGAGGGACAGTAAGCAAATGGACTTTGGGGCAACTCATTTCCAAATTTCTGCTCTTAGAAAAATAAAACTCCTAGGGTATTCTATAAAAATATTCTAACCCACTACTAGACTAAAGTTATGCTTATAGCCCTGCTACTTCAGAAGCCTGTTCTTCTAAAGAGGACCTTTTGATATCATATTTCTCAAAATACTCGATCTGCTTAGCAAAGATCTCAGCATATTAGTTGTTTGTGAAAGAAAGTTCATGCGACAAAAGAGCCAAGAATAACTACAGCAGTGGGCGGAAATTCAGATTTAGTGGGAAAAGTATTCATAGGCTCCTAGGTGCCTGCATTGTTTGTCAATTTTATATGGCATTCTATTTTCCTTTCAGTTGTTATACAACTATTGATAATTAGTACTTAATTAAATAATTGGACCCATTTTTGTTATAAAGAAAACATAAAATATGAAGTTTAATTTTTAGCACATCCTTCCTCCCTCTTAGTTACACATGTCTGGGTACATGCCATTATAACCAGTAGAGCCATTATACAAGATGCCAACACTCACCTGGCAGCAACTACCTAAATACGCGGGCACTGCGCCAACCAGAAAAAGAAAGAAGAGAAAAGAAAAGAAAAAGAAAAGACCTAGCACTACAAACCCAAAGCCATAAAGCCACTGTGGATGCCACAAAGTGCAGCCTCAAACCATCTTGCTGGCCAAGATTTCTGCTGTGTTCTGAGCTGGGTAAATACTGCCAGGCCCAGATAATAGGTCTTTGTTCAGGCACAGACTACAGGGGGTTTCCAGGTGAGTAGAGAACTCATGACTCTGAGACTGCTTGGGTGGCACAGACCTCGTCTTCTCCCCGTTCATCCTGCCTGCTGAGCCATAATGCCTAAGCCATGCAATTGCAAATGTCCTGAGGCACTTTGAAGACAGTGAATTAAATAAGAATTATACTTGTCTGAAGATCATATTATGTTTTCATGTTAAAAAAAAACATCTCACAATGAAAAAAACGTGGAGGAAACGTAAATGCCTATTACTAAAGGCAAGAAGCCAGTCTGAAAAGGCTACATATTGTATGAATCCAAATATATGGCGCTCTGGAAAAAGTAGAACTATGGAGACAGTAAAAAGATCAGTGACTACTGGGGGTTGGGGGAGGGAGGGATAAATACACAGAGCACAGAGGGTTTTCAGAGCAACTCTGTGTGATACTCCAATAGTGGTACCTGTCATTATACGTTTATCCACATCTGTAGAATGTACAACAGCAAGAGTGAATCTTAATGTAAACTGTGGACTTTGGGTGGTTATAATGTGTCAATATAGGTTCATCAATTGTAATGAAATACCATTCTGGTGAAGAATGTTGAAAATGAGGGAGGCTAGGCATGTATGAAGGCAGGAGTGTATGGGAAATCTCTGTACCTTCCTTTCAGTTTTGCCGTGAACATAAAACTACTCTAAAAAGAATTGTCTTTAAATTGAAAAAAGTATATATCTTATCTATCAACTAAAGGAATTTTACATGCGAAGAAATCAAGGTTTAGAGAGAATAATTCACTCGTATAAGATCATAAATTTAACCAGTGTCAGAGTTAGTACTAGAGTATTGCAGAAATTTGTTGGGAAATGGAAGTAACGGAAGTAAATTGAGGCATACCATGCAAGAAGCAGCTTGTGGCTCTTGTTTTCTTTGGTGAGTTCATGTTATTGTCAAAGCAAACTGCTTCTTGCTGACTATCAAATAGCTAGGTGGCCAGGAGTGGTTAAATTTCCTGTCTTTCAATTAAATGGGAAAAATCTGTGCCACAAATATGGTTGTGAATCTTGATTTTTCTTGTCGTATTCAACTTCATGAGCAAAGAGAATGTGTCTCTCTTCTCTCATTCTGTCCCATCTCCAGCACAAAGCCTGGTACATTACAGAGTCTCAATAAACAGGTTCTGAATGAAAGAATGGATAAATGAATCAATAAGGGAATGAGTCCTTGGAATGAGGACTTTTTGCAGCAGAGATGTGCCTTTCTTTACATATTCATTCCATTTTTGTAAATGTATTGGCCGGCCTGATTTTGTTAACACACATGATACACTCTTACTTTGTATTGCATCAGCTTTTCACCTACATTTTTAATAGCCAGTCTAAGTCATCGATGATCTGAACCAGACACAGACAACCACAGATGGAGCTCAGTTTAGAGGATCTTCTAAGAGTAAAATATTCTTCATGTGGTGGGGAGGACTAATAACCCCTCAGGTATCTGATTTGTGAGTGTGGATACATGTATGTGCTTTTATTGTTGTTTGAATTGCTGGAGTCATCTGTTCAAAGGGAAAAGATAGCTACCACCAACAAAGAACAAAAGTGACACCTCTGAAGGCTCGTAGGCCCTCCAGTAGTTGTGACAAGTGATTAAAAGCGGAGCGGGGCTACACCTCAGGAACTCTTGCTCTCAGCTGCTCCCTTTGAACCCTGGGAGACTTGGTTTGCCATCAATTCTGCACAAAGTGAGGCTGTATTTTTCAGTTGAGAGGCAGTCAGAGGGACAGAGACAAACACCTTGGTATGTCAACCTTGAAGTACCACCTGGAGGGCGAGGGCCTTTCACGGTTTAATAGTGGACAGAATGTTATGGTGATGATCTGGGTCAGGTGGTGACTGAAGCAGTCACGGATCCTGAAACAACAGATGTCACAGTGACAGCTGTAATATCCAAGACTTATTTTTCTCCTTCAGCAGCAGAACCAAATAACAGGTAACAGATCTGATCCTACAGAGGAAGCACCGCCTTTCCTTTATTAGTTTGCTCACTTTGGCTGTGCAATATTAACTCCTTACACCATGTGTGCTAAATTTCAAGCTGTGCAAAGTTTCCTTAAGATACAAAGTGGAACATATGGTGCTAAAGGTAGGCCTTTAATAGCTAATTTTTTTAAAAAGTTGCATGTTGGCATTCCTTCCGCCAAATTCTCCTTGGTTCCCACTGAGAAAAATTAGCTCCCTTTTAAAAGCCTACTGGCAAATTGGTAGACAATGACTGACAAAGTAGCTCTCTATCAATAGTGTGACGTCCAGAATATCATGATTATAAATATGCCAGAGAATTTTTAAATGGCCCAATATATTGGATAGACTATGAGACTATAAATTTCATTGATTTATAAATTATATAGAGTGGTTTTACAATATTAAACAATGAGCAGATAAAACAGTGTCTAGCATAATACCTGACATAGTAGACACTCAATAAATATTAAACAAATGAATAGTGTGTGATCCAAGACTGCTTCTGGAGCTTTAGGTGACTGCGTCATTGCTCTTAAGTGTTTATTACTTGCCCCGCCTTTTCTTAAACCTTTAATACCATTCTACCTCTGTCTATATATACCTTGCTAATTAATCCTGTCCTAAATAATATGATACACTGTATTTTTATTTGTTTGTGTTTAAAATATATAGGGTGCAATAAAAGTAAAGTAAATGCCACAAGTTAAAAGAATTCTTAAGGAGTAACAATAGGAAAAATGTCATTTAAACTGGACTTCCAAATGCCTTCCCTGTCAGAAAAACAGCTTCTTGTTTCTCAACTGATGTGGAACGGAGTAACTGTCCACTGCTGAGTGTCTCTGTGTTCCGGCCAGGTACTTCGTGTCATCTTTTGGGGCCGATCACAAGCTCCTCTGGAACTTGCTGTCACATTGTCACCCTCAAATTGCTTGAGTAGGTGTATCACAATAGTATAGTTTATATCCTCACCAAATCTCATGTTGAATAATAATCCCAATAATGGAGGTGGGGATCTGGTGGCAAGGGATTAGATCGTGGGGGCATAGCCCTCATGAATGGCTTACCAGAATCCCCCTGGTGAGGAGTGAGTTCAGGCAAGATCTAGTTGTTTAAAAGTGTGTGATACCTCTTGCTCTCTCTCTTGCTCCTGCCTTTACCATGCGATGTGGCTGTCTCCACCTTGCCATCCACCAGGGAGGCTTCCTGTGGCCTCCCAAGAAGCTGAGCAGACACCAGTGCCATGCTTGTACAGCCTGCAGAACCATGAGCCAATTAAACCTCTTTCCTTTATAAATTACACAGTTTCAGATATTTCTTTATAGCAACACAAGAATGGCCCAACACACATGGCATCGTTTTCTTATCACAATCTTGTCAAGATTAGTAGAGCTCATTCCAGAGGCACTTTCTTTATCAGTCCCAGAAAAATTGGGCTAAAGTTTTGGAATTATGACTCAGGGCTCATGGTCATTCTAGCTTCCCTCTGGTGGAAGTGAGGAGATAACTGGTAAAGACATGGCCTCATGTCAATGATCTTTATTCTCGTGAATACAAGAGCATTATTCTCATGCTCTAACTGAGCACCTACTATTTGCTAGGCCCTGGAGACATAAACAAGTAGAAAGCAGTGTGTTTCCTCAGGGAACTTAGAAATGTACACTGGCAGATAACTGACAACATAAGGTAGTTCATGAAAAACAGTCCAAATCGATGATACAGACAATAATTGCTGGAGGGGGACATGGATGTCATAGAATGGAGCAGTTGAGCACAACATCCAGAAGATACAGGAGAAAAATAAGCAGGTTGAGACCAGAATCCTAAAGAAGAAAAACCATAAAATGCCAAAAAGGGTTAATTTCATTTGAAATCAAAGTAAAAACCCTGAAAGCAAGAGTGAAGATTTTTATATTCATACCTAACCTATTCTAAACCAAGCAGTATGAGGAACCTCACAAGAACAAGTTCGATTGCATGTGATTGACAGGGTAGAAACTTTCAAATAATGTTGGAAAAATTCCTGAACTTCTGGGAGAGTCTCTGACACCAGCCCCTCCTTCCTACCTGTGGGTGGCCCAATCTAATCATATGAGCGATTAGAACTTGATGTGGCAGGTCACCACCTAGGTGAGTCCTAGAAATATAACCAAACATGTAGTGTTAAGAAGAGAGAGAAGGAGAAGGAAGGAAGGAAAAAAAAAAAAAAAAAACCCAGAGAAATCCTCTGTGGGATGAAACCCAATTTTAAGCCTCTAGAGCATAGAAAAGCCCCACTATTCATTAAGGGAGGTCCCACCAGCTATTTTCTTAGGCAGCTTGTATTCACATTAATGAATGAAAGAGAGAATTTTAATGTGCACCTCTGAGAGAAATAAGACCCCCAAAAAGTTCATTCCCCAGATCCCTCTGGGTTTTTTTTCCCCTTTTCCCTTTTCTAGTGCATAGTAATGAGGTTTCCTGGTTTTGTCAAGGCAAAGAAGGAGAAGTCGGGTTCTGCCTTCACAGACACTCAGCACCAGACAGCTTTCCTTTATCTGTAGCCTAATACTTCTTCCTGTGCTTCTAACTCGGACCCAGCCTCAGGCTCTGTCCCAGGGGGAAGGGGGTCTGGAAACACAGGCCTCTCTAGCTGGGCTATGGGGGAGCCCAGGCCACTCATGGGAAGATCCTGATCATCCCTTTGGTACAAATCTCCAAACACATCCCAATCTTGTCTCCCAGTGATTGATCCTGGTGTCTTTAACCTTCCTCCCTCCCTCCCTCACTCCAAATCAAGGAATACTTCTGCCTGACATTGTAAGAAAGGCTTAATAACTGGAGGTCAGGATGTCAATCTTATTTGCCCTGAAATATCCCTGAACTTGTAGAAATTCATATTTGTTTATGTTATAAATGCACTAAATGAGCTAATTATAGTGATCATAACTCACAATTAAAAACAAACACAGTTAGAAATTTCAAAGACTTTCAATATCTTTTCTTTAATCATTCACCCAGGCTCAAAATATGCATTTTTTAGATTAAAGCATTAAAGTTGCTAATTATATTCTCAGAACTAACAATTATTTCTTTACCCTTTTACTACCTTCTTCTGGCAACAAAAAATGTCAGCACTGATTTAATTTTTTGTTATTATAGGATTAAAAGAAGTTTCTAAAAATGCAATTAAATTCGCCCTATAGCTAGAGTAACTTCCCTATCAGCATCCAAAACCTCTTCCCTAAAACAACAGCATAAAAAATGATTCAGACTTTCTTGACTTTTCTGATACATTCCTTCGGTGATTATCTCCAATAACAACTCAACCACTTTAATGAAACTCCCTGCACATCACGTCCTGGTGAAAGGTAGAACATATTAGATTAATAAGGAAAATGAAAGTTAAATTGGCTGTTGGAGTGTGAAGCCCTGCCCGTGTCATGCATGGGTTCTTCACCTTTGGGAGCCTAGTTCAACTTCAGCCTGAGGCCCTAAGTGAAAAGTTCAGTAGTCTTGAGTACATCCCCACTTAATATATCACAAAATCAATTATTTTATGGTGGTACACTTGGTAACCTATGCTCAGACAGAATCAAGTTTTGTTCCCACTGGGGATTCACCAATTATCTATTCAGTGAATTATTTTCAGATAAAGCAGAAACACCTGCTGTCAGCAGAGGGAGTATCTGCCTAATATGGGTATCATTCTGAGCCTGACGTGTTATTGCATTTGTCACGTGCAGGATGGCACTGCAAGACTTTGGATGGATTTATCACGTTACCGAGATGCTTGATGGGACACTGGAGCATGATTCAGTGCCCAAAGTTAGAGCTAAAATGCTGTAGCAAAGAGATCCAAAATGAAGCCACATAAAAATTGGGGAAGGGGGTAATCAAGTGTGCAAATGCTGCAACTCATCTGTCTTGCCTTATTTCCAATAAGTCAGCACAAATAAAAATTGTGATCATTCAGCACAATTTCCTGTTACTGGCTATTGACCTGGGCCAGATTCAAAGTAGGAACCAAAGAAGGGCTCCACGGACTTTGATTCCAAGACTGGAACAAAGGGCAGGCTTGAGACAAGCATAGTTTATGAGGACTACTACTCCTAACCATTTACTTAGTAGGACTTTGATTCTTTCAGCATCTCTCTTTTCCTTCTCAGAAGTCAGTCAATCTCAAAACACCGATGGCATTTATTTTTCTCTTTTGCAAAATTAACAATATCTGAAACTGAAGCAAAAGAACAAACACAACAAGGTATCTCTACAAGCTCACCTGCATTTCAAAGTCTCAAAGTTGTAACCCATGAACGCCAGGTTTCATGACAGATCAGTCCAGGAGCATGTGTGGAACACCCAGTGCCGCATGCAGAGTACTATTTGGCCTTACAGAAAGAACAGGAAAGGATTAGGAAGGGCTGAGTAACATGATACTGACATATTGATGTGTTCCTTTTATTATTATATTCTTCACTGGAATAATTGCCTATTAAAAGCGCAAAGTGAGAAGCCATGGAGAAAAGTATCATTTTCTGGTCATGAGCAAAGTTTCTTGAATCAGACAGATTTGGATTCAAATGCTAGATCTACCCAATTATTAGCTATGTCATATCAAGCATTTATTAAATTATTTAAGCCTTAGCTCCTTTACTTTCAAAATGAGACTAGTGGCTTATAAGGTTATCATGGGGATTATTAATAATATAGATAAAGGTTTTGCATGATACTCATCACATAGTAAATATTCTGAAATTTTTACCTGCTCTTTTGGTAGTGGTAATAACTGTTATTGTATTGTTGCTGTTGTTGTTATGTTGTTAATGGAAAAGAGCTGGATGTGTAAATAGTAAATAATGACCTGGGCCGATTCATAAAATTCTTGGTTGAGAGAACTAGTGGAAGAAACTGATAGGGACTAAGTTTGAAGCTGAAAGGAAAGGAGGTAATGGATTTAGAAAAGGCATTAATCTTGCTGCAAAGAATACTAAAGCAGCTCTCAATGATCTTTGCTAATAGAAGGGAGAGGAATAATCTAAAACAAGAGCTGACTCGACGAGCTGGCATTTAAAAAAAATTGAAATCCCATGAAAGACACAGACATATAACCTGTCAGGTTCTGCTCTGCATTCCAGCTTTGTACTTGGTCCTGTTGCTGGCAGGTGCCTGAAACTCGACTGCACCTCTGAAAGAGAACTTCACCTTCCTGGTGATGTAACTGCCACTCTCACAGAGCCCCATGGGCCACACCATGGAAGAGCTTCACTGGGACTCAATCCGGCATGCATTCCTCAATCACCTTCCACCCCAAGTGGCCTCCCCATTCAGCTCCCAAACTTATTATTTTAAAGCCGGGAAGTCTGCTCATCCTAAAGCAAGCCCTGCTTTCAAATTCCTTATCGTATCCTAAAGGTCTAACCTCCATGCAGACAAATGAATTTGCTTCAGCAAACATAGCCACTTTAGGCCTGGCCTTTCTTCTGAATCTCTGATTCCAAGCTCCAACCTTTTCCCCCCTGCCCTTCCCCTCCACCGTTGCTGTTGCTGTTATTGGCCGATGTTCTCAGCCTTGACTAGCCTCCACTCTAAGGGCAACTAGAAGAGGCCAGTGTTAGTGGGAATTTAAAGTGAAACCTTTAGATAAGCTTCAAGCTACTTATTCCTTAGCATCAAGGAAAAGTTCAAGCTGCTTTTTCCTTAGCATCAAGGAAAAGTTCAAACTGCTTATTCCTTAGCATGAAGTTAAGGCAGAGTGCATGTTTGAGAGGAACTTTAGATAAATATCAGTCCCGCATGCAGTCTTTCCAGATGACCATCACAAATGTTTGCCTGTTCTTTTAACTCAGAACTTAATAGAACAGACAGCTGATTTGTGTGATTTTACAGAAATCCATTCATTATACAAATAATTTTTCAACAATGATTTATTAATTCATTCCTTCTACAAATATTTATGCTAACAAGTACTGTCCTAAGTCCTGTGGGGAAGAGAAACTGAGATAGAGACACAAATATCTAGGCCAGTGGTTCTTACCCAGGTGCAATTTTGCCCCCAGGAGACATGGAGACATTTGGCAAAGTTTGGAAAAAGTTTTGGTTGTTTTAATCAGTGGGGTAGTTTTACTGTCATCTAGAGAGTAGAGGCCATAAATGCTGCTAAACATCTCACAATACAGAGCACCGGCCCCCACAACAAAGAATTATCTAGCTTCAAATATCACAGTGCCAAGGCTAAAAAACCTGACTTGCACTCAAGCCACTATAGCCCATATTTAATAGGAGGAGGCAAAGGAAAAGATGGTGGAAAAGTAAAATTCACCTCTGTTCAGGGGTTAAATCTAATTTGTAAAGGTCTCAAGAAGAAAGTACCATTTGACTGTGCCACAAAACTCGTATGAGAGTTTGAAAGCTGGGAATTAAAGAGTTATAGGAAATGGAGAATAACTTTCTAGCAAAAGGAAGAAAAAGTCATATTTTAAAACTATGTTGAGGTCTAAGGGGAGCGCCAATTGTAAACAAAACAGCTAGAATCATTTAAAGAGTAGGATGTAGGCGGGAAAAAGGAAACAAACTGATCAAGGCCTCAAATATCAGGCTAGACAATTTGCTTTATAGTTGTCAGAGACTATTCATTTGAAACACCAAATTGGTAAATGTTAAAAGAACTAATAATTTTAGGCCCTGGTGTACCTACTGTTCTTTTATTTCAGAATCAAATATATTTGGAGTTGAAAATAGATTGTAGACATCCTTTGGTCAAATGTCCATGTTTGACAGGTAAAGATGCTGAAGCCCAGCATTTTGCAAGTTGACCACACCCACAGAGCCAGTTGTGCAAAAGGTGGGATTTCCATTCACGCTCAGCCTAATTCTTTTGCCATTACTCTTTGCTGACTCCAGGGGGTGCTACCATGTGCATTCTTAAGGCTTTAATTTGCATTTGGTTGCCTGTCTTTAACAAGTGCTCACATATAGGACTCCATGTAGGCTAGACTGGAGGAAGGATAACTGACAGCTCTCTGTGCCTCTCCACTGGTCTCTGAGTGTTATGGACAATGACGTAGGGAGCAACCATGTCTCCACACTCAGTTGTGGGCATTTCAGAATCACTTGCGGGTTTTCTTCAAATTCAACACATTTCTTTGGGATTCTAATATACCACCTAGAGATAACCCGAAGCAGCTATTCCCGAACGTCTGAGAATCCCTGCTTTACAGACCCATTGTTGAGTGGGAAGAAAAAAAGATTGAGAGACAGTAATATGGACTTTAACAGGGAGTCTAATCTAACCTATTAAATTCCAAAGTGACTTTATAGTTCAACTTACTTGGATTTCTACACTGAGGGATAGTTTTAGCACTGTAGTATTATTATTAAGGTACTCTCATGACACTTGTTCTTCCAGAGTCTTCCAAAATTCTACATGATGTATTTATTTTTAAATACGATTAAATCAGTTTCATTTTGACTTCCCTCCTGCCCACCTTTTCTGATGTAGCAAGTTAAAAATCTTTCAACGCGCAGGAGCTCAGGTAAGCAAAAAAGAAACAAATGGTTTATTAGCAGTCAAAAGATTGGGAACTGCTGAATTACATGTGCTTGTCATGTTTTCCTCTACTAAGACATGTTAACAGTCTTCTATGTGCAAACTTAACACTAGGTTAAGAGTCAGACTACGTCACTTCGACTCCTGGTTCTGGCACCAATTAGCCAGAAAATCTTGGTCCTATCATGTAACTTCTCTGTGCTTGATAGAAATGTTGAGATAATAAAATTAGTTGATACACATAAATCGCTCAGAGCAGTAGCTGGCACATAGTAAGTACTATTTAATTACTATTTAAGTGTTATCTATTACTATTTCTTTTAAAATAATTTTGTGGCACCATTTAAGACATGTATTGGTTTTTCTTTACATGCTGATGGTGCAGGGGATTCCTCCCTCGCTCAAGGGTTTGAGCTGAAGTCCTGGAAAGGTCCTTTCCTACCCAGACCCATGACCTTCTCCCCAGTGGCCCTCTAGGGGTTTTAGGCAGCTATAACAGTCAATTCATGCTGCAGCACACAGGTTCCCAACCAGGGGCTCCAGAGCCCCCAAGATCATGAGTTTCCTTATTATTTCTCAAATTCTTATATAAATCATTCACTTACTTGTAACTAGGCTACTGGTAGAGTGCCTGGCACATAGTAGGTTGTTGTTAATAAAATGAATGGATTACAACTGCTGGTTTTGTTTCTTTCCTTTTGGATGTAATTATTTCAGCAGTGTGCTTATCCTATTCTGCAAAGAAGATCAGTTTGTGTTAATGCATGTCTCATGAATAAAAATGGGAAAGTAAATTAATCATGTCTTTAAAAAATACAGATTTTTCAGTGGACTATATCTTTTAAAATATGAGTCCATGTTGAAGGAGGGGCTAATCAAAGGGAGCCTCATTGACTAAAAGGTTGCAAATTGCTGAAGTCTAATGTGTTCCCTACATTTTCCTCATTTTCTTGTATGTGGCTAAATGTCTCTATGAAATAAAATAGCATTAATATATCCAAAAAGCAAACCCAGCAGTGGAATGGGAAGAACAGTGCCTGGCTGGTGCAGAATGCATGGTTGAGATGTAATCTTCTATGTGCAAACTTAACGTGCCAGTTGTTTTATTTAGGGAGAGAAAGGAGGGGGGATGCATTAGAGAGAAAGTCCACAGCATAATTAGGAAACAATCAACACGTTTTTCTTGCTGTCCTAATTTTTTCTTCACTTTAAAATGCTCCATTGAGTTTAATTAAACTTGCCCTAGGCTTATAAGCCCAGCAAACTGGGGAACATTTTTTTGAAACTTGCTTTCCTGTCAGAAAGGTTTTCTTCAAGCTGGCCCAGTACTGCTGAACTTCAAGGTTTCAGGGGATGTTAAAACAACTGCAACCAAATTAATGTAGATTATCTTTATTTTTTCCTATTGATTTGAGCAGAGGGGATGGGAAGCTGGGCATCGCCAAATAAAAGCCTTCTACAAGGTTGTTAAAGATGCTTAATTTGGGAAGCAGATAGTGGGAAGATGGTTTTATGTGGTTATGAAGGAGAGAGAAAGAGAGGGATAAAGGGGGTAAGCAAATTATAATTACTGATATTCCGGTGGACTGTTCTTAGGGATACCATCTCTTCCCCTTTTGGATGTCACCATCTTGTTTTGCTTTGGGAAATCACCACTTTTCTTTCCCATGCGGTTCATGTGAAACTATCCACCATTTTGGTCTGCCCTCAACCAGACCCCACCCTCCTTGGCAAAGTGGTAGACAGGAATGTGAGCATTCTGGACCAGTGAGGCTCTCTCTCTCTCTCTCTGCTCCTTGGGAATTTGAATCTTCATCAGAGAAACACATAATCAGAAACTTGATATAAATCATTCTAAGTTCAAGGCCATGTAGAGTTTGTTCATCGGCCCCAACTAAGATTCCTTATAGCCTCAGACTCCAGCCCTTTCTAAATCCAAGATGCTCAGTTTTTCATTGGATTTTGTGAGTTCTTCAGTATTTATATTTGTTAGATTGCACAAGGTTATGCTAAGGAAAGGAAAAACCCCAAAATCTTAATGGTTTACAACAACAGAAATCTTTATCTTGCTCATGTTCAAGGTTGGCTGTAGGTTGCCGGAAGCTCTGCTTTGTATACTCTTCACTCCAGGATGAAGGTGTAACTTCTGTTTGGAAAACTGCTACTCTTGTAGCAGACAGAAAAGAGCAATGAGGCAATTGTATGATGCTTACCAAACCCTCTGCTTGGGAGTAGCATGTGTTATTTCCTTCACTTGGCCCAGGGAAGCCTAACATCAGAGTGGATGGAAGCGTCCTTCTCTTCTAGGGAGGAACCTAATAGAGAGAGGCCAAAAGAGAAGGGCAGCAGACACTTTGAATAATAATACAGTTTGAACACCAGTCTGGCGAGTATGAACTTTGTAACTGTGGAGAAATTTCTTAACCTGGCTGGGCGCCATGGCTCATGCTTGTAATCCCAGCACTTTGGGAGGTCAAGGCAGGTGGATCACTTGAGGCCAGGAGTTTAGGACCAGCCTGGCCAAAATGGTGAAAACTTGTCTCTACTAAAAATACAGAAATTAGCTGGGTACGGTGGTGCATGCCTGTAATTCCAGCTACTTGGGAGGCTGAGGTTACAGTGAGCTGATATTCCACCACGGCAGTCCAGCATGGGTGACAGAGCAAGACTCCACCTCAAAAAAAAAAAAAAAAAAAAAGAAAAAGAAAAAGAAAAAAATTTCTTAACCTCCCTGAGCTTCAGTTTCCACATCTTTACAGCAGTACTCACTAGAATCCAGCCCCGCTTTTTTTCTGGGCACATGGAAAACTGCACATCCCAGCACTTCATAGTTGGATGGGACCATGTGAAAAATCCTGGCCAATGAAATGAGCAGAAGGAATACATTCTGTTCAGGAAAAGCCCAGTGAAATTATCTAGAATCAGTCTTTCCTGGCTGCAGCAACGAGACCACCAGAAGTTCCTCTGGGGACAGTTTCTGTCAGCGTGGGTCTCTGAGTGACTGTGTAAAGCAGAGGAAATATCCTGCTGATGAGCTAAGCCAGACACTGTCATGAGAAAAAAAAAGGCAGTAATCTATTATGCTAAGCCACAGGTTGTGAGGTTAATTTGTTTCTACAACATAACCTAGATTTTCCTGACAAGTACAGAAATTGGTAATGATAATATATTTCTGGTATTAAATTCCTTCCTGTTTGAAATACATGGAGTAACTTCTGATTTCTGCACTCATATGACTGATACAAATGCTTAACCCAATCAGGAGATGATGGGGAGGGACCTCTTGTACAAAGTGACACCTAAGCTATGTCTAAAAGAATGAATAAAATAAGAGAAGTGAAGGGGAAGAGACATTCAAGAGTTTACACTATTAACAAAGGCAGGGAATAGTATCATGGGGATTTATATTCAATACCATATACTGAAGCTAAAAAAATGAGGTTGGAGAGATAAATACGAATTTTTACTCCTGTTAAGGCCATGAGAGGGGGAAGATCTTGTGTCCAATGTTAAGCTGTATGAAGTCACATTATATGAAGGCAATGGAAAGAATCATTGATGGATATTAAAAGGGAAAGACAGAAGGAGGTTATACATGAATTTTAGGTAAATCCCTCTGTCTACTATACGAAGGGTAAATTCAGGTGATGTATTAGTAAAAGAAGGGAAGGCTAAGGAAGCCATTTAGAAATAGTATTCCTGAAGAAAGTTAATGAAGGCTGAAACTAAACAAAGAGTAAAGGAGATCAGACTAGAGAACAAACAAACAAGATATTCTGGGTATTCAATTAATGATACTTGTTGAACAATTCAATGTGGTCATGAAAAAAGAGAAGAATCGAGGCATGATTCTCAGGTTTCTAAACTGAATGCCTGGGTGAGTGAGATCCCTGAAGTTGAGGAGGATATTACTGGAGGAGCACATTTGGATAATTCATTCAATTTGTATTTATTGATGTTGAAGCATCATGGGCATATCCAGATAGATATATCCAGGAAACATTGAATATCTCTGATTAAAACTCAGAGCAGAATTGTAGACTTAAAATATAGACTTGTAGATTTCAAAACCATTTGTCTATAAGTGGCAGCTGAAACTATGGAAGGGAGTGAGATCACAAAGGAAATTTTGGAAGAGTTGTTTTCTGGGAGAACATCAAAATTAAGACTGGAATTCACAAATTAGACATAAAAAAAAACCAGAGATGATCAAGCAGAACAAAGTGGAGTATAGTGGCATAAAGTGATTGATATGTTAGGCTGTGTCCCCACCCAAATCTCATCTTGAATTGTAAACCCCATAATCCCCATAATCTCCACATGTCAAAGGAGAGAACAGGTGGAGGTAATTGAATCATGGGGGCAGTTTCCCCATGCTGTTCTCATGATAATGAGTTCTCATGAGATCTGATGGTTTTGTAAAGGGCTCTTCACCCCTTTGCTCAGCACTTCTTCGTGCCGCCTTGTGATGAAAGTGCCTTGCTTACTCTTCATCTTCCGCCATGATTGTAAGTTTCGTGAGGCCTCCCTAGCCATGCTGAACTGTGAGTCAATTGAACCTCTTTCCTTTATAAATTACCCAGTTGTGGGCAGTTCTTTGTAGCAGTATGAAAACGAACTAATATGGTGATAATAACAAAAGTGTCAAAAGCACAGTTTTGGTAAGCTATAATCTAAAAAAGGTCCACTGGGTTTGACAACAAGGAAGATTGCAGTAGGATTTGGGAAGGAATTATAAATCAATAGAAATGGGAAATAGTCTGTATATATTTTTTAAAGGATGATAACAAGAAAGCTATATGGGATCAATGGAAGAAACTTCTGAACATGTTTCTAAGGTTCAAAGAAGCAATCCTAAAAATAAAGTAGAAGATATTTATGGTAAAGATGAAGAGAAATGGAGTAAAGCCTCCGTGGGCAAATGAAGAATCAGAGTCAAGAATAAAGGTGGAAGTTTGGCTTAGAACATTAGAGACACCATGTCCTATAGAACTAGAAAAAGGGAGATGAGTCACATTGTGGATAAAGAAAATCTGCTGGTAGGACTTAGAAAAGAAATGTCAGAGGTCAGAAGGGGGCTAACAGGCTGAAAAAATAGAAGATTCAAGGACTTTGAGGTCTCTAATAACTTAAAAGTGGTTTAGTGAGTGACTTCACATGATTAGAGAAATAGGAAATTATGGTAGGAATAATTAAGATACAGCCTGACTGAATTTAAGATTATAAAAGTGACACAGTCCATTCTGGATAGACACAACTTCAGAGAATGTCTATAGCAAAGATAGAGTGAAATGAAAAGTAGAGAAAGACTTTAGAGGCGAACAAGCCAAGAAACCTTGGGTTTAGAGTATTTGCATGGTTACTACATATGGATTCATGGTGTTACTAAACTTGGGGTAGACAAGACTGTTTCAAAGTCTTTAGTGACCAAGAGCTAGGAAAAAATGAGTTGGTTAAAAATAGCAATGATCATGATCTCATGTGACTAGGTACTTTTACTTGAAAATAAAGGAATATTGATTGAGAAGTCACATGAGGAATGAGAAGACTATCGAGTCCATTCCCAGTGTAAGCCAAAAGTGTTTCAGTCCGAATGACAAAGCATATAGTCACCCTAACTAAGAAAAAAATGGATTTGTAGAAAACACCCAAGTTTCAGCTAAGAAAAAAGGTGGGAAAAATATTTTGTGCCTAGATCCATGACATAAAAAGAAGCTTAATGATGGGATTTTCTGGGGTATGTTTGTATGTGTGCTTCTTCAAGTTCCTCCATAACTGACTGCATGCTACTGCCCTCCTTTCTTTCTGCTGTAGAAATTCTCCTCAATAGCTTGTCATTCTATCCTTACTGTCCTCACGTCAAAGGCTTCAATTAGTATTCCTATGTATATCTAAGTCTTAACAGGACCAGTTTGAATTCTACCTTTGTTACTAAGCATTCTCTGACTATATAACAACCTTTTTGGACTTTTGTATTTTATGAACCACTATGCACTTTTTGGATATGTCAGTGTGGGGTACATCATTATATGCTGCTAATGAATCACTGTGTTGACTTTGCTCTCCTAAATAGCTGCAAGCTCTTTGAGAGCATAATAGGTATTGTGGCTACTTACTGCTTTGGCTTCACTTTACTGCTCCATCTCCATTTCTCTGGAAGAATTACCTTTTGCCAATTTTAGATGTATGTTTTTGTTGGAGATAAAAAGTGCTAGTTAAAATATTCTACCCCATCCCTCCAGTCTCAGAAATAACCAGATCACCAAGGCTAGACCAATTATAATACTGCATCCTGGTAGACATGGTGATTTGTTTGTAGGGTAACTAATGAGAATTCTTCTCTTGGATTTTCCAAATGGGAGCTGGAAGGGAAGGAAAGATACCCTGTCTCTTTGGTTCTCAAGATGTTAGGATGGGACTTCCTAGCTAATGGCAGATGCTTTCCACGTTGGTTAATTTTTTGTGTGTCAACTTGACTTGGGCCATGGAGCACAAGACATTTGGTAAAACATTATTCTGGATGTTTCCGTGAGGGTATTTTTGAATGAGATTAACATTTAAATTGATAGAGTGAGTAAAAGAGATTGCCCTCCCAAATGTGAGTGGGCCTCATCCAATGAGTCTAAGTCCTGACTAGAGCAAAAAGGCTGACCATCCCTTAAGTAAGAAAGAATTCTTCCTTTCTGACTGCCTTTAAATTAGAAAGTTGCTTTTTCCCCTTGAGTTTGGACTCAAATGGAAACACCAGCTCTTCCTGGGTCTCAGGCCTTCAGATTCAGACTAAAACTAAACCATTTCCCCTCCTTGGTCCCTAGTGTGCTCACTCTCCCTGGAGATCTTGGGACTTGCAAGCCTCCATACTCTTGTGAGACAATTCCTTATAATAAATAAATAAACAAACAAATAAAAGGGAATAAACTGATATCTAGAGATAAGAGGAAGAGAGAATGAGAGACATGGCTTCAAGACATCAAGTCTCCAGTTTTTATTTCATTTCTGATGTTCCTAGGTAATGGCTATAGTACTGTTTCCTTCAATTCTGTGAGCTAACCCAGAATCTTCCAGTAAATTCCTCTGGTGTTCTAATTAGCTTGGGCTGTGCTTCTGATACTTGCAACCAAAAGAACCCTGACTGAAACAGTATATGTCTTATATGTCCATATTTCCTTTTACACTCAGGACTGTGCAGAGCTCATGTTTGATTCAATACAAACTTTGATTGATTGATTGATTGATATTGGAATTAGATTATTCCTTTGCTCAGTTTGTTTCCTGTTAGACTCCTGGCCTTCTCAATATTTCATTCTGAGCCTTATATTGAAGAAAATTTATCCAGAATCCTCCTAGGAGATAATCCAACTCTGAGAAACCAAGGCCACTGGCAATAAATAGCCTAGATTCACAAAGAATAAGACAGATTAGACTAACTAGAAACTTTCTGGCTGACATCACAGAGATTAGATTAGCCAAAGGGAATGTGTTACATGATTATTTGATCTTGTGTCTTGATAGTGCACATAGTAAAGTGCTGGATGCAGCATCTTGTGAAATCTTGATAGCTAAATTAATTTAAATTAGCTGAATATGTAGATCTTAAATATCTGAGTATAGCAAATGTGAGATGAATATAACATAGAAAGGTAGGTGTCAGGTTGGAATGTACAGACTGGCTAATCAGATAACGGGGGGTCAGTTTATCTCTGTTTTATTGAACCATCTTTACTAATAGCAACTGAAGTGATAAACAGCATGTTAATGAAATCTTCAAAGCACTGGTAAGAATATTAATAAATTAGACAAAGAACTTAAAGAGATATGAGAGACATACTGACAAAATAAAAGGATACTAGATAGGAAAATATTCCTCACATCAGTTAGATCCCAAATGCTTAATTAGAAAGAAAAAGAAAGTAACTAAGATAAAGTTGTTGTATTTTAAAAAGATGCTAGGGATCAGTATTAAGTACATTGAAAGGCAAGGTTATATAAAAGCCCAGAAATCCTAGTATAGGTAGAATAGTGCGCATTCAGTGTGAGAATTTTTTTAAAGAGGAAAAATGCATATCTAATCCTAGAGCAGGGAAGGATTTTTAATACATGAAGGCAATTGAATAATCCATAAAGAAAAGATTTGTCAGTGTAATACCTATGTATCATTAAGTACTGGTTGTAAAAAAACAACAAAATGCAACAAAAGGATAATAATTATTTGTATAAAGTTTTATAAATCTCTGCAGAATAATATGAATAACTCAACAGATCATGAAGTAATTACATGACAAACAGCACCCAAAAGACAGAAAGTAAATCATTAATAATATATAAAATTGACTGGGCATGGTGGCTCATGCCTGTAATCCCAGCACTTTGGGAGACTGAGTCAGGTAGATCACCTGAGGTCAGAAGTTTGAGACCAGCCTGGTCAACATGGTGAAATCTGGTCTCTACTAAAAATATGAAAATTAGCTGGGCTTGGTAGTGCACACCTGTAATCCCAGCTACTCGGGAGGCTGAGACAGGAGAATTGCTTCACCTGGGATGCAGAGGTTGCAGTGAGCCGAGATTGTACCATTGCACTCCAGCCTGGGTGATAAGAGTGAAACTCTGTCTCAATAATAATAATAATAATATATAAAAATTTTAATCTTATTTTATAAAAGATGTAGTATTTTTAACCTTGAAAGTCAACTGGTATAGAAATAATATGCTTAGGTACCGTTGGTAGAAATAGTATTAAAAGCTAGAATTTGGAGGATAGAACAAGAGGAGTAAATTAAATTAGGATAGACTAATCTGCAATAACAGAGAGACCTAGGACTTTTCATGGCTAATGAAAAGAAGTTTGTCTGTTTATTTTCTCATGTAGGAGTTCTGGTCAGGTGTTCAGGTTGGTGAAGCAGCTAGTATCTGCTCATCTAGGAAGCCAGGTTCCTGTCTGTCATCTTTTTGTTCCATCATCCTCATGTGCACTGTTATCATCTGTGTCCAGCTGGTGGAAGGGAAACAACATGGAGAAAAATGACTGAAAGGTTTTTATAGGCCATTTCTGAAAGTAGCATGGAATATGTCTATTTATATTTCCACTGGGGAGATGGCAGTCACTTGGCCACACTAAGTGCAGGAATCCTGGGAAATGTAGTCTAGCTGTGTGTTCAAAGGAGAGAGCAGAGTGGGGCACTTAGTGAACAGTGTCTGCTGCCGAAACTGAAGTCAAAGTCCTGAGCTGTAATGGAATCCATTCACTGTAGCTCCAAAAACGATCAACTCCAGAAACAAATTAACAAACTTGCATTTATTAACTCTGCAGGGGTTCTTTCATAAGAGTCCCATAATCTTTGTAACATCTCTGTGAGATAAGCATTAATGTTTCCATGAGGAAAATGTAGGTCTGAAAGTCTTTAAAAATATCTATCTGTAAGTCAGACAGCTAGGGAATGGCAGAGCTGAACTCAGGTCGGTCTGTTTCCACAACCAAGTTCTTCATTTTTTAGCCTATACCACAGTGGATGAAATGAGCCCTCTGTGACTCTAGCTGCTTCATTTTGTTCTGCAATAACTACATATAATCCATCACTAATTTATACTTACTTAGTCACTCATTTTCAAGTCAACATTTAGTGAGAACTTGCTATTTGCTGGGCTCTGAACCAGCTAAATTAATGTGCATTATTTCTTTCAATCCCTGCAACCAACCCTTGAAAAAGACATTTTTTATTTCCCACTATGTGTGAACTTGGCAAGTCCACACAACGAGTAGGCAGTAGTTCCAGATTGCAAAGCTCAGACTCCTTCCCTCTAACCCCATGCAGTGCCCACGCTCACACGCACCCACTTTCCCAGACTATATACTAGAATATTCTTTTGGAGATGGCTTAATATACAAAACCTACCTCTAATCTCAACGAGCTACCAGTTAGTTGGGGAGACAAAACACTCACATATGCTCACATGTACACACTCAATGCACACATAGAAGGAATATGTAAGCTGAAGATGATGGTGAGGGTACCAACAGTCTGTAATTCAGACACAGCCAAAATGAATGTATAGTGGAGATGTATGGAACAGCTTCTTGGAATCAGGAGGATTTGAAGTGGGTGGATTAAGAGAGACAGTGGGAGCCAGGGAGAAAGGAAACAAGACAGAGGTCTTCCAAGGTGGGAGAAGGGGCAGCTCAGCCAGGGAATCTGGCAACAGAGTTGGCCCCATGCATGCAAGTCCCATGGAACACTATCTGGCCAATAATGTTGGTTAAAACAAACAAGAAAAAAAGAAAAATGCTTCACAAACACACGTTAACAAGGTGTTGGCTCTGTTCTTTTCCCTTCTAGTGTGAGTGATCTGCATCCTAATTCAAAGTCTCCTCTGAAGGGGTCCAATACTTGATTTAAAATACCTTCCCCTCCCCCTTTTTTATGAATGTGCAAATGTTATAATGCAAAGGTGAACTGAAAAGCTCTTTGTCTTCAGAGACTGAAATATATTGCCCTAATATTAGTTGGTGATATTGCTCTTGCAACAGCTGTTTTCCTATTAATATATGTGCAGTTTACTTTGTTTATCCAGGCTTATACCAAGAGATCTTACTGGAAGGTAGAGTAGATACCTCAGGGAGAAGCGTAGAGAATTCCTTGGCTCCAAAAATCTTATTTTAATGTGTAGCCAAATTGCCTTCTATCCCAGAAATGATATAAATACATTTTAAAGAAAAATGTACTAGAACTTCAGAAGAGGTGTGTGGAGGTCCTTTTTTTTTTTCCTTTTTAATGAAAATGATCATTAAAACTCCTGCTGACTAAGATTATAGCTTCAGGGGGAAAGGCCTCACAAGTTGACATTTTAAAACTGTAAGGCAGTCCAGTTTCAATCAGGTACTTACTGGATCCTTGGGTATAGATTCTGTTCTAAGTACTCGCTGTGCAACCAAACTTTGCTTTAAAAAATCTCAGCCAAGGATTGGAAGATATTTTTCCCATTGATGGTATAAAACTGCCCTCTTATATTGTATTTTAGGCATTCATTCACTCTTTTCATAAATACTTATTTTTTTTCTATGAGCCAGGCACTTTTCTAGGTATATCAAGAATACAGCAGTAAAGCAAATAAGATAAAGGAATAAACAATCTAAAATATGTTGCATTTTGTAAAGCAAAGTATCTCAAAATGATGGGTGAGGGGGCGGGGGGGGGGATTTTTTTATGTGTGGACTGGACAGGGAAATCCTCTAGGATCGCGTGAAATTTGAGAAGAAATGACCTGAATGAAGTGAGCCAGCAAGACCTGTGGATATTTGGGGGAATGTCATTTTAGGCAGAGCTAAGAATAAGTTCAAAGGGCCTTAAAAAGGAGTAGACTTGGAATGTTTGAAGAACAACAAAGAAGGAAATGTGACTGGCAAACAGTGACTAAGGAGAAAGCCATGAGAGGTGAATCAGAGAGAAAATGAGCAACTGGGTAAATGTGGGTCAATTTTATTTTGGGTAATGTTGAAAAACTTAGAGTGTTTTGAATAGAGAAGGGATATTATCTAAATTATTTCGTGAAAGTTAGTCCTAGTTGCTGCTTGAGCATAAATAGTAGTGGGGCAAGTGTTACAGCAGACAAACACTTAGGAGGCTATGGTGATAATTTAAGAAAGAGAGGACAGTGGCCTGGACCCCTGGGCAGGGGTGGAAGGGGCGGGGTAAGAGTGAGGTATACATGGTGAAAAGGTGATTTTCTGAATATACTTGAACATAAATTGGATGGATCTTTTTGGTCACTTGTATTTAGGGTATGAGGAAAAAAATACAAATCAAGGATGAATCCAAATTTGGGGACCTGAGTAAATGAAAAGTGGAGTTGGAATTTAATAAACTGAGGAAGTTGGCGGGGGTCGGATATTTGGGGTGGAACTGTTTTTCACATGTGAAGTTTGAGATGCTATTTTGATATCCAAGTGGAAAGATGGGCAGATGAGTGAGTGGCTGGACACAGGAATCTGGATTTCAGGGAAGAAGTCAGAGCTGAGATACAAATATGGAAGTTATCAGGGTATAGTCTATGTTTAAAAGCCCTGACCAGGTAAGTTTACCTAGTGAGTGAGTGCAGAATAAATAAAGAATTCTGAGAAAGTATTGCTAAGGCATCCATCCCATTACTTAGAGAAGGATGTATAAAAAATAATCGTGCAATAGAGACTGAGAAATTGCAGTCAGCATGTAGGAGGAGAACCAAGGGAGAAAAGTGTCCTGGAAACCAAGTGGATAAATTGTTTCTGCAAAGGAGGATTGAGAAGCAGGTGGACAGCAACCAGGGCTCCAAGAGCAGATCCAAACAGAGGAGACTTTCCAGATTTTACAGCCCATGACTCAATTACTTGCCCTGGGTTCTGACTGCCTCTCAGGATTCGACTGAAAGTTACTTGGTGTTGGGGTCTCATCTCTGACGTTGCACCTGCTCTTACTGAAAGCAGTAACTCTTGCTGCTATCGTAGTTTGACAACTTATAGTTTCTAATTATTTCCAACTAAAGAGGAATACCAAGCAACCATTTAAAAAGAATTGATGATTATACATCTTTACTTAATTGAGGCTTTCTTCCTACATCATCATTGTTATCATATAGTCATTGTTGGTGTCTTCACTATCTAATCATTTTTACAGGGTCTATATTTACCATTGAACTACGATCTTTACATACTCACTCAGTTTTAATCTTGGCAACAATCTGTGAGTTAGGTATTTTTGTTTCTATTTTAAGGCATGAGAAAAACTGAGACAAGTGGGTAAAGCGCTTGGTTGTAAATGGCAGAGCTAGGGCCCTGGGGTGTCTAAACCCAGAGTCCAGTGCTCTGAATTGTTCCCCTGCTTCTGATTTAGTGACTTTCATGTGCTTGGTTTACTTTCAGCAAAAGAAATTTTATTTCATTTAAAGAAAAATAAATACTAGGACACTTACCAATAATCTGAGAGAAAGTTGCTGTAAATCTTCCAGAAACCCTTACTCCATCCATCCCTTAGACCAATATTTTGTCTAATTCCTGAAGTTTTAGACTCCCTCTTTAGATGGTAGCATACTTTACACACCACCTCCATTTCTATCCCCACCTCCAAGAATTCCTCTCATCATCTACTGAAGTATGAGGGGTTTTTGGTTTTGTTTTTGGGGAACACCAGAGATGGCAGAAAAAGCACATCTATGGTCTTCATTACACATATGACATGCATTACCTCACTATTTATATTCTTCTCCAAATTCAGGCTTTCAATTACTTCTATCTACAGGCTTGGTTTAAGGCTAAATTATATTTATTTTGCAAATAATATGAAAGGGAAAGGTTGATCTCCATCCATTACATTTGCTGGTTTTGAGTCTCTAAAAATGTTAGGGTCCGTCATTTCTACCCTTGTTAAATTATTATATTTATAGAATATTTATGCATATTGTGTTCGATTTGGACAATATTGCTCACTTTTTACCTATATCACATTTATAGTGTAAACACTCTTACTACAGTTTTTTATGTTATACGTTTCAGATTCAGTTGACCATTTTTGAAAGTAAAAAAAAAAGTGAGATTTGTGCTTCTTCTAAGCCAGTGTAACTGAGCTAAACTCCATTTGCCTCTTTATAAGATATTCATTTCACTTCTCAGCTTAATGAAAACCAGAATAATATTTTGGTAGCCATGGAAATTGTACCCCAGCATTATTTTTGATTAATGCATTTTTTTGTTCTAGTTGTAGAATTTTTATCTCATCATAAAACTTTCATTAATATTCCAATGACTTTTTCAGAGACTATTCCTCAAAAACCAACAGAACATGTTAATAATTTGATGGGGGTATGAGCTCCGCTGAGCTTCTCATCATTTCCAACAGCTCAACAAACGTAAATTTGAAGCTGTTGTCTCAGAATTTCCTTTTCAACATATAAAATAACTTTAAGAAGTGAAATTTTCATGTTAAATTTTATAAGAACATGACAGCAAATTTCCAGTGCCATATATGCCTACTCTAAATAGCAATGCTAATAGCCATGGACAAATACAAAAAGACATAAACCATTAGCAGTTCTATAAACTAAAATAGAAAAATTCTGAGTTAAAAGCAAAAACTTAGGACAGAAGCAAGCTCCATTAACTAACCTATGGGCAACTCTTTGGCCTCATCTCTCATCTGGTTCTTCTTATTTATGTCTGTCATTTTATTTTTTCCATCAAAAATGATAAATGATCTGACTCTCCAGTCATATCCACCACCTTCCAAATTCTTAGTCATCAAGTTCCTCATATTCCCAGTTCTCCACCAAAAAATTCCCTGTCTCTGCAGTGGCTGCCCTGATGCCTAGAGTAGTTGCAGGCACTGTTGGGCGATTCTCTGGCACTTGTAATTCTCACATCATAACATTTATTACACGTTAGCATCATGGCTTCTTCGCTTGACTCTCGTCAACATGAGATTTGGGGCAATGAGAGCACGGACTCAGCATTTTATCCAACAGACTGTCTATCACACATTATATACTTCATACTATGTGTTGAAAAACTGAAGTGTGACATTAAAGGAGGTAAATAAATAAAACATTTATGTAGTGGTGGAGTGCAGTTTATGAGAGTTCAGGCTTCCTTATGTTGACAGTGCTAGATTCAAATCACAACTTGGACACTTATTTGCTTAATTTACTGACCTTGGGTAAATTACCTAATCAATTGGAATTTCGGGTCCTTTTCTATGAAAATGGACAGAAACATAGGTATTTCATCATATAATTATGGTGAATATACAATGAAATTGTTTATACGGCATTGTGTTTGGGATATCAAAGTATCAAATGTATATTTCTTCCTGTTATTATTAAACAATATTATTGCTAAAGAATAATAAAATATGCCTACAGATCAGGGTATGAATTGCTTTTGCTGGAGTGATTATTAATTTCAGTGGTAAATAAAAAATAACCAATGGAAAAGGCTTACACAATAAAAATAATAATTGTATAATAGTGTGTTGAATCTACAACCACAATCAACAAAGATTAGAATGTGGCATGGCATTAGTCAGCCTGCTAAATTCTCCATTAGACATTAAGGAAAATTTATGTTATCGCTTTGTGCTTATTTTTGATAATTAGAGAAATTCAGATTGAATTGCATATGCAATAAACTAAAAGACAATCATTGGCAGAATTAAAAATCAAATGTATTCCAAAAACGTATGGAAGCTTTGAAAAAAAATCAAGATACAGTCTACATAGTGAAACACAGAAAACTAAGGATATAGCAGTGTAGGAAAAATAAAAACCAACAAATAAAAACTAAAATTCATAAAACATTGCAAATGCACAGCCAACGATATTAGTTACAAAATATATGCAAATACATTAGACATCATATTAAAAATTAGGCCTTTCAGAATAACATTTTTTAAAATTCCATATAATCTTCCAAGAACAAAATAACCTTATAAGTATTAAAATGAAAGATTCATTAAGGATAAACAGAAATTCAGTTTTTTATAGTTCAAGTTTTCTACAGTAAGCAGATATTACCTCTTTAGGGAGAAAATGGAATAAGGTAATACATGTCAAGACCTCAGAAGGGTGCCTGGCACAGAGTAAGCTCTACTTAAGGGTTTATAGTACTAGTCATTGCTGTGGCTATGCTAGTGCCATCTGAGCAATACACCAAAGTCAAGACACCAGCAATAGTATCACAATCAAGCACCCTCCTAGGCTTTAGGGTGAAATTGGTCAGATTTTTGGGAAGACCCCAGGGTGAAATTCCCTGTAGTAATTTCAGTTATTTGTGCTGTGGTCCATTCATCATATCATAACCCTTATTTGAAGACTAATGAGTGACATATAGCAAATACTTTCATTATTTTCACTAAAACAGCAAGAATGACGTTTAAATTGCTCTTCAGTTTACAAAGTGGTTTCATCTTTATTTTCTAAGGTAATAGGAAACTTAAGCTAATTTTCATTGAATTATTTGCCCTCCCCTATCATGTAAATTCAGCTATTGTATTCATTTAATTCATTAATTAATTCATTTGTCAATTACTTAGCAGAACTTTTGTGCATATATATATATATATATGTATATATATACACACACACACAGTGAGCGAAAACATGCATGGTCTCTACCCTCTTAAAGCTTATTGTCTATTAGAAGCCAACAATTAATTTGTTATCCAAACTGAAGGAAGAAAAGACAGTTCTACGAAAGGTTATAGCATATAACCAGCAAGTCTATCACGTACAGTCAGGGCAAGGATAGGTTTTCACAGAAGGTCTGTTATGGCCAAGGGTTGTTATTAACATATCTTCTCTGCCATGTACATGGCTCAATTTATCTTTTTAACATCTAGAATGCTGATCTACCAGAATAAGGAAATTTATATTCAATGGATCCTCTGTTCTGATCACCCCGAACTAACTGTAATCTATGAGTTAATACCTTGTTTTGTTAAACCCTGTATATTATGTCTTCTGAAAATATATGTTTTGCATTCATTAGTCAGTAAAAACTACATTTAAAAAACTACCAGGGCAGGAAAACAGAAAAGACACTCAAATGGACTGTTACGTATCCAGAGTGAAACACCTTCAAACAGGTTTAACATTTTAGAAGGACCCACGTAGCTCCTTACCCAGAACACTCTGGCCCAGCATGAGTGGAGGGTTTTACACAGGTCAGTTGCCCTGTCCTTCCCCTAGAGATTGGGCCATATCTGAAAGAGTTACCTGGGTATGAAGGAGAAAAGCCACGTAGTGTATTGCCACAGCTATCTTGGGCTCTTTTGTAATGCCTGTAAACAAATTTATTAAGGAAAAAAAAATAGTTTAACAAATAATGCCTAAATGCATTCCTCTTGTGAGAATGAAAACATAGGAAATAAGATTAAAGTTGCCTTTGACAGCCACCCTTATATATCCTGTGTATCCTTGTATATCCTATAGGGATATCCTGTGGCATCTATGAAGCTAACCCCTGTCATTGGTGTGATGTTTTTTTCAGAACCATTTTCTCTGAATTTATATATACGTGTGTGATACTAATTTCTCTAGTTTTGTTTCCACAAATAGCATTTTCCTGTAGCTGTTTTTTGTAAACTTTTTTTTTAACCAAAAAAAAATCTTACAGATTTTCCATGACAATAGAAATAGATCTACTTCATTTTTTAAAAAATTTTATTTTTTAGTGACAGGGTCTCACTCAGTTGCCCAGGCTGAAGTGCAGTAGCACAATCATAGCTCACTGCAGCCTTAAGCTCCCAGGCTCAGGTGATCTCCTGCCTCGGCCTCCTGGGATTAAAGATGAATGCCACCACACCCAGCTTACCTCATGCATTTTTATTGTTGCAGAATGTACCAAAATAACAGTATACCAGAGTTTAAACATTCCCCTAATGATGGTCATGTAGGTTTTCTCGTATTTTTTACCCAGAACAAACAATGCCACAGTGAATATTCTTGTAAATATACTAGTTGATCTTTTTCTAGGATATCATCATATATATATGATAATAGATATATATATTTGTATATAATATATAATATAGATATATTAATGTATATAATATATATCCATATATTATATATAATATAGATATATATATGGATGCAAGCTTGTGAAAATTTTAGAAGGGTTGTCTGTCACTTTATAATTTCATAGTTTACAAAACTTTAAATAATATTAAAAAATCAGAAGGCATGAGCACCAGCCCACCAGAAAGGAGGCACCACAGAGCCAGGGCAGGTGTTTGCCAGAAGTATTTGGTATTCTGTGCGTACTTTTTCTTTCTGCCCAAATACCTACACAGGGATTTGAGTTTTCAGCGCTGGCATTCAGAAAACATTTTTAGTCTCTTGAAAATATTCCTGTGATTGTATTTGATTATTCACACTAGCAGTGGTGCAAATCCTAGGCCAAACAGCACATAAGCCAAAGACTGTGTGTGTGTGTTGCACAGGTACATTATGGCTGTTATAAAAACAAATACTGATTATTACTTTTAACAAAAATTATAACTCAATTTGAATATCTAAATGAAGTATATAATAAACATTTAATTAAGCACATAATTTTAAAAGGAGATTTTTAGACGATAAGACAGACAAAAATGGGTTGGAATCTTTCTCAATAAATACAGTATTATTTTTCATCTATTCCAATCCAAATGTTATATACAGTTTAGACCTTTTCTAGAATTTTGTGTGCTCCTGACGTTTCATATCGGTTCCCCTCAAAAGCTTCTCTAGCTTTTTAAATTGTACCTATGCATTTTTAAGGAACTAGTCCTATGACTACTAAGCTTTCATACTTGCTAAAAAAAATGTTAAAAGTTTCAGTAGTTTAAGTAGAAGCTAAGTCTTCTACTTAAGGGCATTTCTTTCATCCTTTCCATGGCAGAGAATCAGAAAAAAAAGGAAAAGAGACACATGGGGCATTCCCTTTACTGAGATTTCAAAAATGCCTTGTGATTACTTCAAAAGAATCTGAAAGAAGTACTTTTCTGTTTAATTATTAAACAAGAATGAAGCATATCTTTTCCATAGTTTTTCTTCCAGGAAAATAAAAACTGGGAATAGCATGGCATGTTGTCATCTGTGGAGTACATTTCCATCCACCAGTTGGAAGCTCCTAGCAAGTTATAACAATACATGATAGAATATTTTTTCCTTAAGCAAAACACTAGCAAAGATTCCTACCCACAAACATGGCTAATCTCTTACCAAACACTTTCATGGTATTAGAAAAATTTAAAATAAATTAGAAGAGGATTTTCAAAGCAAAACAGAACTGGTGATCTGATGGCACCCAAGAGAAGGGAGTGTGGCCCAATCCTATTAACCATTCCCCTTTCCCCCGTCACTCAGAAATGTAGTTGTTTTGTACCTTCTTGATTCAAAAGCAAACTGAAGCCATCTTTCATTCAAAGTGCTCATGACAGAGGGATCTTGGGAAGCAATTTCCAATCTTATGATTTTAGAATCTATTAAGCCTCTTGTTCTTATAATTATCTTCACATTTTCTCCATTACTTTACATAGATAGCAGAATAAAGAAGCTGCAATTTTGATTACAGGATTGTTTTAATCTCATGACTTCCTCAAAGCCACTTTTTCTCTTTAATTTCTAATTTGAAACATATTAAAATAATAAAAAAATTCAACTATTCTAACACTAATTATTTGACAGGTCTAAGATCCTAATCTCTCAAACATCTTACTTATTTCAAGGAAGCACATATAATTTTGAGCATTAAGAAAAAATTAATTTTAATTTATTCTGTAAATGAGGAACATTATATTTAATTTGATAACATACCAGTATATTTCAACTGAATTTGAAAAAGAGAAATACTATACCGTTGCAACCTCAAAATCAAAGTTTCTTACTCTTTGCTATACAGATGAGTCTGGCATTTTTCATTTAAAAACACTTTCATTCTACAAATTACAAGATAGGTGTATTTATTGGTCACATATAACTCTGATCTAGGCATCATATCAGGCTCTTGAACACAAAGATAAAGAAGACTCTGGCTTTAAGGTGCCAATATAATAAAATGCAACATTGATAGCACTACAACGTGTAGTAATGACATGCTGGTGAAACACTGTGGGCACCAAATGATTCCTTCCCACCAAGGGAACCCTCAGGAGGGTGTCATAAAGGTAGTAGTTTATCAGAAGAAGCAGAATTGCAAATTAGTAGATATTGAGGTATATTTTAATAAACTCAGTGTATAGCTATTTAAAAAACACTTTGAAGATTGCTTAATTCTGTACAGATATATGTACAATTTCCTCCTACTTTAGTAGTTTGCAAGGTGTATTTACAGAAGGCTGACACAAGGGGCGAGATGCAAGCCAAGCAAGGTTCTATTTTCTCCCTCTACCTTCCTTCAACACCTGCCCCCATTTCAGCAAGAAAAGCTCTGCTTTTAGCTGCATTATATATATGTAATTGTGCTGCAAAAAGAGATTGCTGTTGTCATTTGTTTTGTAAATTCAGACTGTTGTGTGTGTATATATAGTTGTCAGTATGTGTATGTAAGTATATACATATATTTTAAAATTAAGTCACCACTAATAATAGACATACAGATAGACCTATATACAAACAAATAGAAGTTCAGGCTTTGAAAATAAAAGAATCTCCAACAAACACTTTTGTATTACAAATCCACCTTCAGTTAGAGAATTTGTGTATAATGAAAACAAAGAGGTCAAGTGTAAATGGGGCACATCTTCTCCTTGGCACTAAGAGAGTGACTTGCTAAGACTGCAGCATTTCACATTTGAAATGATTCTGTGAAATTACAGACTCGGATTTATCTACTCTTTTTTCCTGAATTCTTCAACACAGCACATTACTTTTAAAAACAAATTCAGAGCTCTATACTAGCCTTTAGAATACTTTTTAAAACTCTGAGATCTACTTGTGCTCAATCATTTTTATTTACCATGAAAATCCTTTTATATTTTGAGGAAGAAGAGTAAAACAGTTCCTTTGGAGTTATCATGTATAAATTCTCTTTGGAGCAGTGGAGTGAGAGGAGGAAGAGATGAACAAATTTCCTTTATTCGTTGTCTGCAAGGTCTTCATATCAAATGCAGAGGTGATCAATGGGTTAAGTATCATCACAATTATAAAAATTGTTGAGATTGAAAAAAAAAGTTTTCTCCCATTTATGTTAGACTGAACCTGCCACATTGAGTCATGTTTTTGCTATATGCACAGAAACACACACACACACTCTCTCTCTCTCTCTCTTACACACACACACATAACACACAGGCTTGCACCTTCCAGGAGCCTGATTTGTCTTGAGAAATGAAAGAGGAAACTAAGAAATGGTGACAAATACAAAACTTTCCACACCAGGGAGAAATGCAGTAAGTTTAAGAGCTGGTTATGGAAACTTTTTTAGGGAAAAGACACTCTTATTTGTCTTTTGGCCTTGGATAGTTCTTAGAGGATGTTCTGTTTGGATTAGGAGTGAGAAAGAGAGAGATAAACCACTCTGCCTTTGAAATCAAATGGCTTTTGAAGGGAGTAACAAGCGAACCTGGGGAAAAAGTGGGAAACTAGGAAGAAAGCATATCTTCAACATCATGAGGGGATAAAACTGGATCGAGAAAACAAATGGAAATTTCCTAGTGTGTAATGACTGAGGCTTTTAAGAACAAAGTCATCTATTTTTTTCTTTGTAAGTTGACTGTGGCCCACTGTGATATATCCACCTTCCAACCATTCTATGATCCCACCTTTCATCTGCTGATTCAAAATCCTCAGTAAAATCCACCACATACATAATCTTTAGTAGGTGATATTTGGGGAGACTATATCATATCCAGCAATGTGGTATGACATGAAAACTAAACAGTGTGTACAGGTGATTACAAGCAAAGCAATGACTGAGAATCTAGCAGAAGCTGCAGTGCCTATGGGAAAGATGAGCTTCTGGTCCTAAGATTCTTCAGGAGTGTGGGGATGGTGAGAGACTGAGTTTCTAATCAGCAATGGGACAAAGGCAGGCTGATCACAGCAAACCAGAGACTTGGAGACGTGCTACAATTTGATCCATGCATTACATTTCTTGTTGTTCCAGCAATGGCTCACTAAAACCTACATTTGGAATGCAATAGAAGAAAAAAGAGAAAGAAGAGTAAGAGGAGGCAGGTGGAGGGAAAAGAATAGAAAAAAGAAAAAAAGAATGCAGAGGAGCTTTCCTCCAATCCCTACAATTAATTTAGTCTCTGCTATTTTTGGTAACTTCTCTCAAATCAAAGCCTCAATACGTCATCAGACATTATATTAAAGATCCATCCCCTTCTGGCTCCAAAATGTCTTTTAAGCCATATTTCCCACTACATCTATGTCTTATAACTCAGATTATTGGCTGATGACCCCGGGACTGGCAGAGATGGGGGCTAATTTAAATTGGGCAGACTCTTGCTTCCTAGTAAAGGAGTAAGGCATGGAGAAGAGCTTTTGCAAAGCACCTGCAGCCCCAAGAGGGAAGCTATTCAGGTCAGGCATCTATTTTCCCTTTCCCAGATTTGGCTTGGGTTGGAATGAGGCAAGTAGAATGTAGACATATTCTATCTACCTAACTAGGAGGATCTTATAATCACCTTGGAGGATAAAATTCAAGAATGTGCTTTGTTATATATTACTTCAGTTATTTTCTGTCTTTCACTAAATTGAAGAGCAAAGAATGTGACTTCTTTGTTCTCTAGGTTTCCCTTTATTGGTACATTGGAGACTCACATCTATTGACCTGAATAAGAGAGAACGACAGGTTTAAAGGGAATGTGTACAGAAGAGAAATACATTGGTCACAATTTAACAAACTCACCTTGCTCCTATAAATAATTGAGAATTGTGATGACTCAGTCACTGAAATGAAAATTTCCTTTTCTTAACTATCAAGAGCTTGATAAGCAAAAGGAAGAAACAACAGCATTTGGTGCCTGTTCAAATGGTGCAGCTTTCTCCTACCGTCCTTTTATTCACTAGGCTATAGCTGCTTGGGATTTCAGCACACCACTTGCTTCCAGCCTTGCTTATCCATATCCATTTCCTTGGAATTCTTAGGTCTTCATAGCTGGCTTCTTCTCAGTATTCTGATCCTTGCTCTATCATCTTCCCTGAAGGCTTTTCCTGACCCATCTCTAAAAATAACACCCAAAATATCTCAAAACATACACATAGTCACTTTCATTCTATTTTCTGCCTATCACTGGTCATAATATGAAATCCATTAATCCTATCTATATATCGTCTATTTATCCATATTGAGCATCTGTTATGTCTTTTTACGTATTATCTAGCATCTTTCTTTTTATCCTTATCATTTATCATCTATTATCTATCATCTATAAATTGTTTTTCTCTATCTTTATGAAATATTCCTACTAGAATCTGAGCTCCATAAAAATAAGGACCTTTTCTGCAGTTCCCTGCTCTATCCCCAGCATGTAGAACAGTACATCCAACACATAGTAGGTGGTTATGAATGAATAGCATTTAAAGAAATTTTATGTACAGCATTCATCTACTGTTCTTTGTTTTCAATACATGTGTTAATGACAAATGATTATTATCCATTTCTCAAAATTGGGCCAATGAAACGTCTAGCTAAGATTTTTTGTTCACTAATAAAATTCTGCCTAGATTGCAGTAAGTTCATATATAATTTTTAATCTTTGCAACCATTCAGGCTTTTTCACTAAATTAGGTTAATCCTTCCTCAAACTAATATCAACTATTAAGATTTTAGTAATGTAATGATGTATGATTCACCAGATATCTCAAAATCCCTTTTCCTTTGTTAAATAAGATCTAAAGGAAATGACTAATTAGTCAATTTGAATGATTTCCAAATAACACCACCAGCCTGTGTTTGTCTATACTACCAAGGTGAATTATTCATTAGCATTTATGAGAAGTGCCTGAAGAACACTAGCAGTGGGAGTAAAACAACCTGGAATGGTTTTTAAATGACCTTCCAAGCAACTTGGATTAACAGTGGCATTATTCTCCCTGTACAAATTGAGTTAAAATTTTCCCTGTGTCAGGTCTCAGAAGAAGGCAGTGAAGGAGTGCTGCCTCACAGACAAATGACCTTCTGCATCTCCCAACATTTTAGATTCTGCTTTTTTCCCTGTGTAGTGACTGTGTGCGTGTATGTGTGTGAGAGAGGGACAGAGACGCATAGAGACAGAGAAGCAAAGAAGCAGAGGGAGGAGTGAGGAGAATCAGAAACAGAAAGAGATGAAAAGGAGGAAGGAAACAAAAACAGAAATGAGAGAGAAAAATACGAAGGAAGGAAAGGAGATACATGGTCATGAAGGAAAAAAGAGAAAGAGAATAAATAAATATAGGAAATAAAAGCTAAAAAGCAGAAGGAAGAAAGGGAGAAATGGAGGGTCAGAGGGAGGGAGAAAGTCCAGAGGCGTGACAGATTCAGAGGCAAGCTTTCCCTTGAGTTGGCACACCAGGCTGCCAGAATCCCAAGAGTTCTCCCAGGTGTGCAGAATCACCTGACTTTATACTGATTAAAAGTGTAAATTGCAACACAAAAAGAAAAAAAAGTAATTGTCACGTTGTTCCTCTCCAGTGAGGTCACACTCCTTGGTTGTAGCTGAGCCTGCTGCTAGGTACACTCCTCTTGTTTAATAAAATTGTATTAACTTTATCCCTGCCCTTGATTTGTGGCTTTCTCACGTTGTGAGGAATAAATAATAAATGATTGTAAAGTACTTGTACATATGAAATGCCACATAAATGCTTAATAATAATCAGCTTAGGCCAGGAAGCCAGGGGGGTTGAACAGAAATCATTGCACAAGGCCATTCTTGTTTATGTGGCTAAAATCATCCTGTGTGCTGTCTCCACTTCAAATCATCCAGCAGATTTAATTTTCACCCATTCAAGAATCTACTTCTCTGCAAACTAAACAACCTTTGTTCCTCCATCCTTATGGTAATGTCATTTATAATGGTGGAATATAACTGCAGCAATTCATCTTTGCCTTTTCATTTCAGCTGTGTTTTCGCAGCACTCCTTCCCTTCTTGTTAGCCCTTCCAAATCCCCACATACATGATTTTGGGTCATCATTTCTTACCCCATAGGGGATGCCTGCCTTATTTTGATTAGCTTTGGAAACATATCTGTCTCCTGGTCTTGGATTTTATTATGTTTGTGTTTTGGAAAACCAAGATAGCTAAGTTGGTCCTTCCTTGATGGTCTTCATCTATGCATTCATTTAATCATTTATTCATTCAACACTTATTGTTGGAGTTTTGTGCTGGGCACTAGGAATATAATGGAAATCAAGATGAAAAGAGTTTGCATTCCATAAAGAAAACACACAGGGTATTTCTAGCATAGTTTGGAAAATGCTACAACTAGAGAAGTGCAGAGAGTTAAGGAAAGGTAGCATGTAAGTGGCATGAAGTAGGAAATTCTGCTAGGGCTGGAGCTTATTTTTCTGTTTTATCTTAAAATATCTTTATAATCATTTTTATGTACTATTTAACCTAGCTGAAACTCACCTGGTTTGATCTGTGGTTGTGGATAGAAGGGAGTTGTTCAGACCTAGGGAAAGGGCCCAGGACTGGCCTTTCCCTGTCATTTGGAGAGAGGAAGGAGGGCACTCTCCATCACCTCTGTTGCAGTTTCTGGTGGGTGGAACCCAGACTTTGAAGGTTGGCAAGGGTTAGCCCTTTTTGTCTATAAGATTGTTGATGTTAGACCTAGAGTTTATAACTTCAAAAAAGAAGATATTGTCTAGACTTTTATTAGTACATGTAATGACAAAAGTAGTACATGCTTATTGTAGAAAAAAAGTTGAAAATAAAGCTGAGCAAAACTAAATTAACCACAATTGCATCACCCATTAGGGACCATATTTATCATTTAATACATGTCCCTTCAGATTCTTTCCTATGCTTATATATAAATGTGCCTTAAGGGACATATTCCCCAATCCCATATTACTTTTCTTATCAATGGGATACTATACTATACTCTGCACACATACATACTGATTTATTACCTTTTTAAAAACAAAATATAATATAGTTTCATGTCAAAATGATTTTATCATGATTCTAGTGACTGTTTCATATTCTATTACACATATGGATTATTTAAAATTTTTAGATCCATGTATGTTACTGAACTAAGCCTCCTAAAACTGGTATTACTGAGTAGCAGTATGCCTGAATTACAGTTTTTGTTATATTGCCAAGTTGCTTTCCAGAGAAGCTGGACCGGCTTCTACTCTGATCTCCAGTATATCAGACCCTTTCCCACATCCCTTACTCTCCTCCTTAGCCCCCTGCATACACCCTTTTGCCAAGTGGAGTACTCTCAATGAAGGTACGTTTGAAGCTCAACAATTTTAATTTTTCTTCTACTCTTCCATTCATTCCCTTGTGGTATGAGAATTAGTGGGCCTTCGGTTTTCAAACAGGTGGAGAAGGCTGTAGGGTGTATAATTGTTTTTGGTGAAACCATCAACGTCCGTGTTTAGTTCTTCCTGCTCCACTTCCTCCAATTCAATTAGGCTGTTCTTACCAGGGGGAGAGTTTTCAAAGCATCAGATGAAGTGTTACCTCATGATTAATAATTCATGACAAGAAATGAAGATTGGGAAAGGTAATCATGCCCTTCAAGCTGTTTTTCTCCACCACTCCCTTGTTCTCATTCGCATAAAATGCTGTGTCTCAATCATTAAAGTAAACATACAGTTTCATTGCCCCATAAACCAAAGATCCAAAGCAGGAATTCATAAGCTTTTTGAAGTCCAAAGCTCCTTTGAGAATCTTGTGAAAGCTACAGACTCTCTCTCTGAAGGGAAAAATGAATTTTGTGGCATGCACTGATACGGTGTTTCCAGTTCACACAGATCAGGCACCCCTGGAAAAGCATCCAAGGACTCCCTAGGTAAAAATCTCTGGTTAGACGAACAAACAGACCAAAAAAAAAAAAAAGACAAGCCCAAAAGGAATCAAAAGTGGATGGACAAGAAGTTTAATGTGCCTTGCCTATACTATCTGTGCCCAAATTTGCAATGAAACAAAGAAATTCTTCAAGTGTTATTTACTTAGTTATTTAGGTAGTTTGCAAGGGGAACAGTGAGGTAGGTATTAGAAGAGTGGATTTTGGCAAAGCGTATATTACAGGAGAAATCAAATAGGGGTGATTGTGGGGGCATAGCTGATATTGAAATCTATTTGCAAGCCTACTTTCAAGGCTGCATTTTTTCCTTGCCAAGTACTATCAGCCATAAAATGTTCAAGGCAGTGGGCCACACCCACAGCTTCATGCTCTGCTACTTGGCATTCCTCTAAGTTCTTCCTCAATTGTCATATCTCCACAGGCCATAACAAGGGACAACAGTCAGCAGCAATTCAATTTCGACCTCCATCTGCTGGCAATAAGAACATAAGGGAGAAATTAATGTACACTCACACACTTGTCATTATAATAGCCCAAATTTGCTTTTATAGTGTGACTTTCTTCCAAGGAAATAAAAAAAAAAAACTAGTTTTCATTCAAATTCCCAAACAACAACTAACCCGATAGAGGACTAAAATAATCATCTCTATTTTTTGAAGGCACGAAGATGCTAAAAATTTGTCCAGTGCCACATAGCACTTTCATGGAAAAGTATGGATATCAGAAAAGCTCTCTGAAAACCACTTTGACATGTCTTAAAAGTTTGACATCCAATATCCAAGCCAGAAAGCAGGTTATATTAACATTTAATCACATTGTATAAACATACTGCAAAATATTTGTGTTCTACTACCTAACACAGTATTACTTCACTTATTTTTCTCCTTTTATTCTCATTACCAAAACCCAAGACCCATGATTTGACATTTACCGGCTCTGTGATCTTGAGCACGTTACTTAATCTCCTTGCACCTTTACATTTTCCTCTGTGAAATGGAAATAATAATAGAAGCCAACTCAGATTTGTTAAAAGGATTAAATGAAAAATTCTTAGATTCTCTTAGAAGATTTCCTAGCGTATAGAGGGTACCCTGTAAAATCTGGAAACATAGATATAATCTTCTTATACATTTGACAGGTTGATGAAAGATGAACACATTGAGTTATACTCATAAGCAAATGAAAGGGCTGATCACAATGATTGCAGAGTGCTTCTTTGCATTTCATCTTGGAAGAACTACCGTTTCCCATAGTACAATTAGAAAACTAGTTAAAAAATTCAAGAACATAGTGTGTTCAACAAACTCTTCTGTGAACAATTATATATTTCCAACAAGATAGAGGAAACAGTCATTGCCAACCAAGGTCATAACCAACCAAAGAGATCATCTTGCCAAACATCCAAGGAATTGGAGGTGCCTTGCAGAACTGTCCCAGTGATTCCTAAAACACATGCCTTTCAACCATACAAGATGCAAGTTCTACAAAGCTTATCTGAGGATGATCCTATCCAGCATGATGACAGGCAAGGCACTGAATGTATCAGGTAAGGCTTCTGAACAAATCATGTATTGTAATGTAATACTAATAACCATTTTAGTGCATATTTGCTTATGTTTCCAGGCTTTGGGCCAACTACAGTAAATATGTATTAAATATTTACTATTACTATTAGCATTATTATTATTTAAGGAAAAACTTAAGAAAAAAGATGTTACATGATCCACTTTTTTCATTTTTGAAATAGTCACATTTTCACAATAGTAAGTAAGGGTAGAAGAATCACTAGTTAGTAATAATGATTTAGCCCTTTTAACCTGTGGTCCCCTATTGACCTCTTTCTTCATTAACTAATCAATATGCTCCCAATCCTTGAAGGAAACACAACAGTGAAATAAGTTTGCACATGTTTCCTAGCTCTTCTCTATAGAAGAATTTAAGAGCCAAATTGAAATTTGAAATCTCGCTACATATTTGTTTCTCTCCTTCCTACTGTCGATGTCTACCTCATAAAGAGATAGTAGTATAAAGTTGACTTTGATTCATGAAAATATTATATTTAGGGAATGAAAATACTTATGCAAATAAGAGCAGTATCCTCCAAAGCACAAAATAATAACACCAATTTATTTTTGATCATTTGTATTAGGCTCTCTCAAGAAGATTTAATGACAGATTACTGATGAGCAATCCCATAAAAGCAATTATGAGCCAATAACTTACAGGGAATTTTGAAAAACCTGTCTTTGCTTATGCTCATCCCTAATCAAGATATACAGAACTTTCCAAACATAAGATATTATGTAATTTAAATAAAATGTATCATACTGTCATGTCAAATGGACTAGCTTCACCAGATACCTCAGATTGATCTTAATTGTCTAGCTCACGGTGCTCAGTGTGATGCAGTCTGACTAAAGAGGGAAATTAAGAAAGGTCTGTTGTTAGTATGCTGATGCTCCTTAACGTCAACAGGTGTGATCAGGTGTAAAAAGGCAACTATCATAAGAGCATCAACACAGAGCCTTCCTACATGATGCTTCAAAGGGAGGCCAAGATCGAAAAAGCTGAAATCTTCCATCAGACTGCCATTTGGCAAGTATATCCGAATTTCTCTCTGCTACCTGGCAGAAGCTGAAGATTGCGGGATAAAGAGAGGCTAAATATGTGTAACCACTGAAATCTTGTACTTTCTATGAATATGGCCTTTGGAGGAATCAAAGGGCATAGAAATTAAAGAATGGCCAAAATGCAGGCATAAAGATCAAAAACCTTCTCAGTAAATTAGTAACTGGTTGAATTACACTAAAGGATGTTATGAATAAATCCACTCAATCAGGAGAGAGGGAGAGAGTGTTGTAGTAACTTTCTACAGGTATTATTCTCATCTCTAAACTGTTTACAATTATATTAACAACTTGGTTAAAAAATATGAGATAGAATTATTAAATTTCAGGATAGCACAAAACAGAGAGAGAAAGATAGTATTTTTGAGGACAAAAGGTATAATATGGAGAAAGAATGGACTGAAGGTTTAGGACTTAGAAGAGTAGAAAGACTTCTGGTATTAGATTTCCAGCTGAAAGGGAAGGAACACCCAAATTAATATAATTTAAGAGAGTTAAATACAGGAATTATTTATAAAAGTGTGAGTAGGGTTTAAGGAAACCACAAAGGATTATTTGTTTGTTCGATTTCCAACTTTTATTTTAGGTTCAAGGAGGTATATGTGCAGTTTTGTTAGATGGGCAAATTGTGTGTTGTGGGAATTTGATGTACAGATTATTTCATCAGCCAGGTAATGAGCATAGTACTTGATAAGTCTTTTTTTTTTAATTCTCACCCTCCACCCACTAGCAGATAGGCTCCAGTATCTATTATTTCCTTCTTTTTGTCTATGTGTACTCAATGTTTAGTTCCCACATGTAAGTGAGAACTTGCAGTATTTGGTTTTCTGTTCCTGTGCTAATTTGCTTAGGATAATGGCCTCCAGCTCCATCCATGTTGCTGCAAAGGACAGGATTTCATTCTTTTTTATGGCTACATAGTATTCCATGGTGTATATGAACTACATTTCCTTATTCAGTCCACTGTTGATATGCATTTACGTTGATTCCATGTCTTTGCTATTGTGAATAGCGCTGCAGTGAACATATGCGTGCATCATGTGTCTTTGTGGAATAATTTACATTTCTTTGGGAATATGCCCAGTAATGGAATTGCTGGGTCAAATGGTAGTTCTAAGATATTTGAGAAATCTCCAAATTGCTTTTAAAAGTGGCTGAACTAATTACATTCCCACCAGTGGTGTATGGGCGTTCCCTTTTCTCCACAACCTCACCAGCATCTGTAGATTTTTTACTTTATAATAATACCCATTCTCACAGGTGTGAAATGAGATCTCATTGTGGTTTTGGTTTGCATTTCTCTAATGATTAGTGATGTTGAGCATTTTTTTGTATGCTTGTTGGCTGTACACACGTCTTCTTTTGAGAAGTGTCTGTTCATATCCTTTGCCAAATTTTAATGGAGTTGTTTTCTGCTTCTTGATTTTGTTTAAGTTCCTTATAGATTCTGGATATTAGACCTTTTTTGGATGGACAGTTTGCAGATATTTTCTCCCTTTCTGCCGGTTGCCTATTTACTCTGTTGATATTTTCTTTTGCTGCACAGAAGCTCTTTGGTTTAATAAGGTCCCTGTATTAGGCCATTCTTGCATTATTATAAAGAAATACCTGAGACTGGGTAATTTATAAGAAAAGAAGTTTAATTGGCTCATGTTTCTGCAGGCTGTACAGGAAGCAGTGCACCAGCATCTGCTTCTAGGGAGGCCTCATAAAGCTTTTATTCATGGCAGAAGGTAAAGCAGGAGCAGGCACTTCACATGGTGAAAGCAGGAGCAAGAGAGAGAGAGAGGGTGGGGAAGGAGAGTTATCACCAAGGGAATAGCCAAAGCCATTCATGAGGGATTGCTCCATGATCCACACACCTCTCAACCAGGGCTCATCTCCAACAACGGGGATTATACTTCAACAAGAGATTTGGGCAGGGACAAATATCCAAACTACATCATTCTGCTCCTGGCCCCTCCCAAATCTCATGTTTTCACATTTCAAAATACAATAATCTCTTCTTAATAGTCCCTGCAAACTCTGAACTCATTCCAGCATTAACTCAAAAGTCCCAAGTCCCAAATCCGAAGTTTTATCTGGAAATAAGTTCCTTCCACCTATGAGCCTGTAAAATCAAAACAAGTTATTTACTTTCAAGATACAATGGGGATATAGGCAGTGGGTAAACATTCCTGTTCCAAAAGGGAGAAATTGGACAAAAGAAAGGAGCTATAGACCCCATGAAGTCTGAAACCCAGCAGGGCAGCTATTAAATTTTAAGGCTCCAAAATTATCTCCCTTGACTGCATATCCCACATCCAGGGCACACCAGTTCAAAGGCTGAGCTTCCAAGGCCTTGGACAACTCCACCCTGGTGGCTTTGCAGGGTACAGCCCCTACAGCTGCTTTCATGAGTTGTTGAGTGCCTGCAGATTTTTCAGGTGGCCCAAGCAAGCTGCTAGAGGATCTACCATTCTGTGATCTGGTGGATGGTGGCACCCTTCCCACAGCTCCACTAGGAAGTGCCCTGTGAGGGCTCCAACTTCACATTTCTACTTGGCACTGCCCTAATAGAGGTTCTCTGTGGGGGCTCCACCCCTATAGCAGGCTTCTGCCTGGGATTCACGCTTTTCCATACATCCTCTGAAATCTAGGCAAAGGATGCCAAACCTTATTCACTCTTGCACATCTGTGCACCTGCAGGCTTGGAAGCCACAAAGGAAGCCACAAAGGCTTATGGCAGCTTGAGGTCTCTGGAGTGGTAGCACAAATAGTATCTGAGGTCCTTTAAGTCAATGCTCAAACTGGAGCAACCAGGATGCAGGAAGCAGTGTCCCAAGGCTACACAGGTCAGTGGGGCCCTGGGCCTGGCTCAAGAAACCATTCTTCCCTCCCAGGCTGCTGGGCCTATGATGGGAGATGCTGCAGTGAAAGTCTCTAAAATGTTTTCAAAGTCTGTTTCCCATTGTCTTTGCTGTCAATACTTGGCTCTCTTTTAGTTATGCAGATTTCTCTAGCAAGTGGTTGCTCCATAGCCTGCTGGAATTCCTCATCCCAAAATGCTTTTTCTTTTTCTGCCACTTGGCTAGGCTGCAAATTTTCCAAACTTTTACACTCTGCTTCCTTTTTAAATATAAGTTCCAACTTTAAGCCATTTTTTTTGGCACCCACATCTGAATGTAGGTTGTTAAAAGCAGCCACACCACCTCTTGAATACTTTGCTGCTTAGAAATTTCCTCCACCAGATATGCTAAATCATTGCTCTCAAGTTTAAACTTCCACAGATCTCTAGGTCATGGAGACAACACAACTAAGTTCTTTGCTAAGGCATAACATGTGTGCCCTTTGCACCAGTTCCCAGTAAGTTCCTCATTTCTACCCAGGTCCTCAGCGGTTTGGACTTCGATGTCCATATTACTATTAACGTTGTGGTCACAATCATTTAATCAGTCTCTAAGAAGTTTCAAACTTTCTCTCAACTTCTTGTCTTCTTCTGAACCCTGCAAACTCTCCCTACCTCTGCTTATTACCCAGTTCCAAAGCCATGTCAACATTTTCAGGTATCTTTATAGCAATGTCCTACTCCTCTGTATTAATTTTCTGGATTAGGCTGTTCTTGCATTGCTATAAAGAAATACAGGAGACTGAGTAATTTATAAGAAAAGAGGCTTAATTGGCTCATAGTTCTGCAGGCTGTACAGGAAGCATTGCACCAGTATCTGCTTCTAGGGAGGCCTCAAGAAGCTTTTACTCATGGCAGAAGGCAAAGAGGGAGAAAACACTGCACATGGCAAAAGCAGGAGCAAGAGAGAAATAGAGGGTGGGGAAGGGGAGGTGCCACACACTTTTAAATGACCGGATTGCATGTAAACTCAGAGGGAGAGCTCACTTATCACCAAGGGGTGGCCAAAGCCATTCATGTGGGGTCTGCCCCTATGATCCAAACACCTCTCACCAGGCCCCATCTCCAACACTGGGGATTACATTTCAACGTGAGATTTGGGCGGGGGCAAATATCCAAACTTTATCAGTCTCAGTTGTCAATTTTTGTTTTTGTTGCAATTTCTTTTGGAGTCTTATTCATGAAGTCATTTCCAGATTCCCGAATGGTATTTCCTAGGTTTTCTTCTAGGGTTTTTATAGTTTTAGGTTTTTACCTTTAAATCCTGAATCCACCTTCAGTTGATTTTTGTACATGGTAAAAGGAAGGGATCCAGTTTGAATCTTCTGCATATGGCCAGCCAGTTATCCTGGCACCATTCATTCTACAGGGAAGCCTTTCCACATCGATTCTTATTGTCAACTTTGTCAAAGATCAGATGGTTGCAGATGTGTGGCTTTATTTTGGGCCCTCTATTCTGTTCCATTGGTCTATGTGTCTATTTTTGTACGAGTACCCTGCTGTTTTTGTTACTTTACACTTGTAGTATAGATTGGAGTTGGGTAGCATGATACCTATGGCTTTGTTCTTTTGGCTTAGGACTGCTTTGACTATTCAGGATCTTTTTTGGTTCCATATGAGATTTATAATAGTCTTTTTCTAATTCTGTGAAAAATGAAGTTGGTACTTTGATAGGAATTGCACTGAATCTGTAAATTGCTTTGGGCAGTGTGGCCATTTTAACAATATTGATTCTTCCTATCCATGACTATGGAATGTTTTTCCATTTGTTTGTGTCACCACTTATTTCTTTCAGCAATATTTTATAATTTTCATTGTCGAGATCATTCACCTCCCTGGTTAACTGCGTTCCCAGGTATTTTATTCTTTTTATGGCCATCATGAATGGGACTGAACTCTTGATTTGGCTCTCAGCTTGGACATTATGGGTTTATAGAAAGGTTACTAATTTTTGTACATTGATTTTGCATCCTGAAACTTTGCTGAAGTTGTCTATCAGATCTAGGAGCCTTTGGGCAGAGACCATGGGGTTTTCTAGGTATGGAATCATATCATCTGCAGAGAGATACACTTTTACTTTTTTTCTATTTGGATAACTTTTATTTCTTTCTCTTTCTTCATTGCTGTGGCTAGGACTTCCAGTACTATATTGAAAAGGAGTGGTAAAATTGGCATCCTAACCCTGTTCTGGTCCTCAGGGAGAATGCTTCCAGATTTCGCCCATTCAGCATAATGTTGGCTGTGGGTTTGTCTTAGATGTCTTATTATTTTGAGACATGTTCCTTTGATGTCTAGTTTTTTGATGGCTTTTTGACATGAAGGAATGTTGAATTTTATCAAAAGCCTTTTCTGCATCTATGGGGGGATCATGTGTTTTTTGTTTTTTGTTTTGTTTATCTCATGAATCATATTATTGATTTGTGTATGTTAAACCAAATTTGTGTCTCAGGGATAAAGCCTACTTGATAATGATGGATTAGCTTTTTGATGTGCTAGTGGATTCAGTTTGCTAGTGTATTAGTCCATTTTCATGTTGCTGATAAAGACATACCCAAGACTGGGTAATTTATACAGGAAAAAGGGTTTATTGGACTTACTGTTCCATGTGGCTGGGGAGGCCTCACAATCATGGCAGAAGGCAAGGAGGAGGAAGTCATGTCTTATGTGGATGGCAGCAGGCAAAGAGAGAGCTTGTTCAGGGAAACTCCTGTTTTTAAAACCATCAGATGTCATGAGATCCATTCACTATCATGAGAACAGCATGGGAAAGACCTGCTTCATGATTCAATCATCTCCCACCAGGTCCCTCCCACAACACCTGGGAATTATGGGAGCTACAAGATGAGATTTAGGTGGGGACACAGAGCCAAACCATATTATTCCACCCCGGCACCTCCCAAATCTCATATCTTCACATTTTGAAACCAATCATGCCTTCCCAACAGTCCCCCAAAGTCTCAACTCATTTCTGCATTAACTCAAAAGTCCACAGTCCAAAGTCACATCTAAGACAAGGCAATTCCCTTCTGCCTATGAGCCTGTAAAATCAAAAGCCAGTTAGTTACTTCCTAGACACAATGGGGGAACAGGAATTGTGTAAATACAGCCATTCCAAATGGGAGAAATTGGCCAAAACAAAGGGGCTATGGGCCCCATGCAAGTCCGAAATCCAGCAGGGCAGTCAAATTTTAAAGCTCAAAAATGATGTCCTTTGACTCCATATCTCACATCTAGGTCACACTGATGCAAAAGGTGGGCTCCCATGGCCTTGGGCAGCTCTGCCCCTGGGGCTTTGCAGGGTACAGACCCCCTCCTGGCTGCTTTCATGGGCTGACATTGAGTGTCTGTGACTTTTCCAGGTGCATGGTGCAAGCTGTCAATGGATCTAACATTCTGGGGTTTGGAGGACAGTGGCCCTCTTCTCACAGCTCCACTAGGTGGTACTCCAGTAGGGACTCTGTGGGGGTGCTCTGACCCCACATTTCCCTTCTGCACTGCCCTAGCAGAGGTTCTCCATGAGGACCGCACCCCTACAGCAAACTTCTGCCTGGTCATCCAGGTGTTTCCATATATCCTCTGAAATCTAGGCAGAGGTTCCCAAACCTCAACTCTTGACTTCTGTGAACCCACAGGCCCAACGCCACGTGGAAGCTGCCAAGGCTTGGGGCTTCCACCCTCTGAAGCAACAGCCTAAGCTGTACCTTGGCCCCTTTTAGTCACAGCTGGAGTAGCTGGAACACAGAGCACAAAGTCCCTAGACTGCACACAGCAGAAGGACCCTGGGCCCCATCCACAAAACCATTTTTTTCCTCCTAAATCTCCAGGCCTGTGATTGGAGCGGAAGCTGCAAAGGTCTTTGACATGTCCTAGAGACATTTTCCCTATTGTCTTGGTGATTAACATTCAGCTCCTTGTTACTTATGCAAATTTCTGCAGCCAGCTTGAATTTCTTGTCAGAAATGGGATTTTGTTTTCTATCTCATTGTCAGGCTGCAAATTTTCGAAATTTTGTTATGCTCTGTTTCCCTTTTAAAACTGAATGCTTTTAACAGCACTCAAGTAACCTCTTGAATGCTTTGCCACTTGGAAATTTCTTCCACCAAATACCCTAAATAATCTTTCTCAAGTTCAAAGTTCCACAAATCTCTAGGGCAGGGGAAAAATGCCACCAGTCTTTGTGCCAAAACAACAAGAGTCACCTTTGCTTTAGTTCCCAACAAGTTCCTTATTTCCATCTGAGACCACCTCAACCTGGGCTTTATTGTCCATATCACTATCAGCATTTTGGGCAAAGCCATTCAACAAGTCTCTAGAAAGTTCCAAACTTTCCCACATTTCCACATTTCCTGTCTTCTGAGCCCTTCAAATTGTTCCAACCCTTGCCTGTTACCCAGTTCCAAAGTTGCTTCCACATTTTTAGGTATCTTTTCAGCAGCACCCCACTCTACTGGTACCAATTTATTGCATTAGTCAGTTTTCACGTTGCTGATAAAGACATACGTGAGACTTGGCAATTTACAAAAGAAAAAGGTTTATTAGACTTACACTTCCACGTGGCTGGGGAGACCTCCCAATTATGGTGGAAAAGCAAGAGAAGCAAGTCACATCCTATGTGGATGCCAGCAGGCATAGAGAGAGCTTGTGCAGAGAAACTCCCATTTTTAAAACCACCAGATCTCATGAGACCCATTCACTATCATGAGAACAGCACGGGAAAGACCTGCCGACATGACTCAATCATCTCCCACTGGGTCCCTCCCACAACACATGGGAATTATGGGAGCTACAAGATGAGATTTGGGTGGGGACACAGAGCCAAACCATATCAGCTAGTATTTTATTGAGGAGTTTTGCATCTATGTTCATTAAGGATATTGGCCTGAAGTTTCCTTTTCTTGTGTTTCTGCCAGGCTTGGTATCAGGATGATGGTGGCCTCATAGAATGAGTTAGGGAGCAGTCCCTATTTCTCAATTTTTAGAAATTGTTTCAAGAGGATTGGTACGACCTTTTCTTTATATGTCTGGAAGAATTTGATTGTGAATTCTCTTGTCCAGAACTTTTTCTGGTTGGTGGGTTTTTTGTTACTGATTCAATTTCAGAACTTGCTATTGGTCTGTTCGTGGTTTCAATTTCAGAACTCCTTATTGGACTGTTCTTCCTGGTTCAATCCTGGGAGGTCATATGTTTCCAGGAATTTATCCATTTCTTCTAGGTTTTCTAGTTTGTGTGCATAGAGGTGCTCATAGTAGTCTATGAGGGATGTTTGTATTTCTGTGGAGTCAGTGATAATATCTCCTTTCTCATTTCTGATTGTGTTTACTTGGATCGTCTCTGTTTCTTTATTAGTCTAGCTAGCAGTCTTTTAATTTTAGTTATTCTTTCAAATAATCAACTTTTGGTTTCATTGATCTTTTGTATGGTTTTTCATGTCTCAATTTTATTCAGTTCAGTTCTGATTTTCATTTTTTTTTTCTTACGCTAGCTTTGGGATTGGTTTGTTCTTGCTTCTCTAGTTCCTCTAGTTGTGGTACTAGGTTATTAATTTGAGATCTTTCTCACTTTTTGATGTAGGTGTTTAGCACTAGAAACTTTCCCCCTAACACTGCTTCAGTTGTGTTCCAGAGATTCTGGTATGTTGTATCTTTGTTTTCATTAGTTTCAAAGAAGTTCTTGATTTCTGCCTTAATTTCACTGTTTATCTAAAAGTCATCCAGGAGTACATGGTTTCATTTCCATGTAATTGCATTGTTTTAGAGATCTTCTTAGTATTTATTTCTGTTTTTATTGTGCTGTGGTCTGGAAGTGTGGTTGGTATGACTTTGGTTTTTAATAATTTGTTGAGAATCACTTTATTACCCAGCACATGGTTGATTTTAGAATATGTGCCATGTGCAGATAAGAAGAATGTATATTGTGTTGCTGGGTGAAGTGTTCTGCAGGTGCCTGTCAGGTCCACTTGGTAAAGTATCAAGTTTATCTCCTGAATATCTTTGATAATCCTCTGCCTCAATGCTCTAATACTGTCAGTGGGGTGTTCAAGTGTCCCATGATTATTGTGCATTGGCTAAGTCTCTTCATAGGTCTCTAAGAACGTTTTATGAATCTGGGTGTTTCCAGTGTTGGGTTCATATATATTATATTTAGGATAGTTAGGTCCTTCAATTCTTGTTGAATTGAACCCTTTATCATTATGTAAGGTCCTTCTTTGTTCTTTTTGATTGTTATTGGTTTAAAGTCTGTTTTGTCTGAAATAAGAATAGCAACCCCCAATCTTTTTTGTTTTCCATTTGCTTGATAGAATTTTCCCTGTCCCTTTACTTTGAGCCTATGGGTGTCACTGCATGTGAGATGGGTCTCCTGAAGACATCATGCAGTTGGGTCTTGCTTTATCCGACTTGCCACTCTTTGCCTTTTAAGTGTGATGTTTAGACAATTTACATTCAAGGTCAATATTGATATGTGCAAATTTAATCCTGTCATTGTGTTGTTAGCTGGTTGTTACGTAGATTTGATCATGTAGTTGTTTCATAATGCCAATGGTTGATGGACTCAAGTGTGTTCTTGTGGTGGATGGTACCATTCTTTCATTTCCATGTTTAGCACTCTCTTAAGAACCTCTTATAAGTCAAGTTTGGCGGTAATAAACTCTCTTGGCATTTGCTTGTCTGCAAATGCTTTTATTTCTCCTTCATTTATGAAGCTTAGTATGGCTATCTACCACTAGTCTCCTAACAGTGCTCAACATCTACCAAGCTGAAATGAAAATCAGACAGCAAATATTTCATTGTTGTTATGATACCTGGGGCAGGACTTAACAGTCTGCACTTACTTTGAAATATAGTTAATAATTTGGTTGTATCCCAAGTTTTAAGAAGAACTAAAGTTCAGAGAAAACTGTGAGTCTTGTTCCACTAAAGTACAGTACAAACTCTGAGTCTTGTTCTACTCCATGCATGAGAAAACATTTTTTTGTAAAAGGCCAGATGATAAACATTTTAGGCTTTGTGGGCCATACAGTCTCTGTCGCAACTACTCATGTCTGCCTTTGAATAGCAATTTAAAAAAAAAAAAAAAAAAAAAAAAAAAAGAGGCTTGGCCAGACTTTGCCCCCAGTGGGCTGGATTTGACTTACAGTCTGTAATCTGCAGATTCATGCTCTACTCTGTGAGAGCCAAAGTTTCCATGGAGTACAGAGTATTGCGTTCATTACTACCCTTGCTTTAAAAAGAGAATTCCTGAATACTCTCTGATGTTTGAAGGTTTAAACATATACTTCTTATAAATTTAAGTTAAAAGCTTCAAAAAATACAGATAATTATACATATTAGTCACACCAGAAGTGAAATTTGACAAACGTCTCCAAAATGGGAAGCTCATATCCCAGAAAGATGTTCTATTGAGGTATAAGAGGGAATATTAGAACTTGTATTTGTATTTATTTTTTATCACATTTGTTTTAAATTTTATTTACAAACACTTTATTGTGTACTTAAATTATCATTACTATAGTAAATACAAATATTTACACATTAAGTAAATTATTCAATTTATCAGAATGCAAGTTTGGCAAAGTAAGAACCTTTAAAACTCCACCCCTCCATAAAATCAATAAGAATACTGATAAATAATTGTTAAAATCATCTTTTTAAGTGCTCTGGAAATTAACTAAAGGCTTGCAATACAAGGAAAGTTTATTCAAGGAAATTGGTTGAGTCTTAGTAAGAATATTCAGCTTTTTGACAATTTACCTTGCCCAATTCCTATTTCCTTTCTCTGAGCTCTGTAAGAGGCTTGAAAGTCAGCAGGTTTGGAATGATAGTACCTGTGAAACACAGCAGTCTAGCAGCCACTGGAGGGAGTAGAATGAATTTGGAGCTCCCCCAAAAACTTCATCCCCAGAGAATTGTTATTATCTGACCTGTCTTGGAGCTACTGAAAAAAATACCATTCTCAAGGTTTGTCTTTTTATTTGAACTGACTTGGAGCACACCGAGTGAAAAAATTTTGTGTTCAGGGCACTTGTTAAAAAAAAAATCAGAGGCAACTGCTAAACATCATAGCTACCTAGGGTCACCACACCAGTTGGGATAATCAAGAGGCCAAAAAATAAAAAGGAAATAAGGAAAATGAGACCTCCATAAGGAGTTTTGAAAAGCTCTAACATGTTCCTGGGAATCTAGAAGTACATGTGCAGGGCTGGAATATGCCAAGGAAAGACTTGAGAAGATCCCTTATCCATGGCTGAACTAAGGCTCTTTGCAAGCAAGAAATGAGAGATAAAGCATAGCTGTAAACTGCTAGAGCACTGAAAGCATACCCCAACCCACACCACTAGGCCTCTCTGCAAAGGGTGAGAGACATATTGGTTCAAGGCATTTCAGGAAATTTCTGTGCAATCATTATCCGACTACTAAAATAACTGAGTGGTGACAAGACATCAGTGGCTGCACACAGCAAAGAACACAGACTTTACAGAATTCATCCAGGAAAGTCACTAAACAAAGAAACAGACACACAGCAAAAGAAACAACAACAAACTCTGGGAAAGAGGCAGAGACCGAACTCCCAGAGTTGCCATGCTATTTAATTTAAAATATACAGGTTTCAATAAACATTACAAGACACATGAAAAAATAGAAAAGTGTGTCCAATACACAGGAAAGAAAACAATCAATGGAAACTGGGGCTTGAAAAAACCCTACAGATATTAGACTTACAAGACAAAGATTTTAAGTCAAATACCATTCAAAGAACAAAATAAAATTAAACTAAAAGGTAGTATCTGCTTGCCAAGGCGGGCAGATCAATTGAGTCCAGGAGTTTGAGACCAGTCTGGTCAACATAGCAAGACCCTGTCTCTTCTAAAAATACAAAAGTTAGCCGGGCATGGTGGTGCACGCCTGTAATCCCAGTTATTAAGGAGCCTGAGGCACAAGAATCACTTGAACCCCGGAGGCAGAGGTTGTAGTGAGCCAAGATCGCACCACTGCACTCCAGCGAGATTCTGTCTCAAAAAAAAAAAAAGACAGAAAGAAAAAGAAAAGAAAAAATTTTTTAGATGAATGAATGAAAATGGAAACAAAAACATGTAATAAAACTGATAGGATGTAGCTAAGTCAGTGCTCAGAGGGAATTTTATAGCTATAATAACTGCCTGCATTAAAAAATAAGAAAGACCTGAAAGCCATAACCTAAACTTTCACCTTAAAAAATAAAAAGAAGTACAAACTAAACTCAAAGCAAGCAGCAGAAGAAAATGATAAAGACTAGAACTAAAATAAATGAAACAGAAAATTGGAAAACAATATAGAAAATCAATGAAATCAAAAGCTGATCTTTGAAAAAATCAAAAATGTGGACAAATCTGTAATTAGATTGAGCAGGAAAAGAAAGAAGAAAGACTCAAATTACCAAAAATCAGTTATAAATGAAGGAACATTACTACTGACCTTACGGAAATAAAGAGCATTATAAGGGAATATTACGCACAATTATATGCCAACAAATTAGATACTGTAGATGAAATGGCAAAATTCCTACAAAGATGGGATTTACTAAATCTGACTCAAAAAGAAATAGAAAATCTGAATAGAGCTATTATAACAAGGAAAGAGATCAAATTAATAATTTTTAAGCTTGTCATAACAAAAGGCAAAAGCAGATGGCTACGTTAATCAATCCTACTGAACTTTTAAAGAAGAATTAATAGCAAATCCCCATGAATGCGTCCATAAAAAGGATATTTTTAGCTCATTTTTGAAGTTAGTTTTACTTCGATCTCTAAATCAGATAAGAACATTATAAGAAAACCGCAAACTAATTTCCCTTAAGTATGCAAATACAAAAATTCTCAATAAAATTCTAACAATGTATAAATGCTAGCAATATTTAACAATATATAAAAATGATTAATTGCTATAACAATTTGAATTATTCCAGAAATAAAAGATTGACTTAACATCCCAAATCAATTAACAAAATGCATCATATCAATATAGACTAAACCACATGATCATCTAAATAGACATGAAAAAGATTTTGACAAAATCCAGTATTTTTTCATGATGAAAATATTAAACAAACTAGAATTGGAAAAAAGCTTGCTCAACTTGGTAAAGAACATCTATAAAAAAACACATGGTTGACAGTTATCTGAGTTAGATTGCACAAAGAATACCACCAAATCATCTTGTATACGGGAAATCCTGAGGAATTCAGGAAAAAAAAATCAGAATTAATCAGTGTCTCAGCACAGTTTTAGACTAAAAGATCAATCTGCAAAAATCAATTGTGCTTCTATGCACCAGCAATGAACAAATCTGAAAATAAAATCAAGAAAACAATCCATTTATAATACCATCAAAAAGAATAAAATACTTAAAAGAACAAAAGAAGTGCAAAACTTGTAGGCAAAACTATAAATAATGTTGAAAGAAATTAAAGAAGATGGAAATAAACAGAAAACCATCTTATGATCATGAATTGGAAGACAATAATATTAATATAGCCATATTCCCTAAATTAATCTATAAATTCAATGCAACTATTATTAAAATTCCTACTGCTTCATTTTTTGCAACAATTAACAAGCTTACCCTGAAATTTACTTGGACATGCAAGGGACCCAGAATAACTTAAATGATATTGAAATAAAGAACAAAGTTGGAGGACTTACACTTCTCAGTTTCAAAACTTACCACAAATCTATAGTAATCAAGACAGTGTGGTATTGGCATAAGTAGAGACAGATAGAACAATAGAATAGAACTGGAAGTTCAGAAGTAAACTCTTACATTTATGGTAAATTGATTTTTCACAAGGGTTTCAAGTCAATTCAATGGGGGAAAAGAAATCTTTTCAAGAATTGGCACTGGGACTACTGGATATTTCATGTAAAATAAAATGGAAATGAACCCCTATCTCACATTCCATTCAGAAATTAATTCAAAATGGATCATAGTCCACAATATAAGAGCTAAAACTGTAAAACTCTTAGAAGAAAACAATAATAATAATTATTCATTGACCTTGGATTAGGTAATGGCTTCTTAAATATGACACCAAAAGTACAAGTATGAAAAGAAAAAAAATAGATAAATTGGACATCATTAAAATGTAAAATCTTGCATTTTCAAAAGACACCATTAATAAAGTGAAAAGACAGCCCATGAAATGGGGGAAAATATTTGCAAATCATTTATCTCCTAAGAACTTCTGTTCAAGACATACAAAGCACTCTTATAACTCAACAATAAAAATAAAAAATACTCCAATTTTTTAAAATGGGCAACAGATTAGAATAGACATTTCTCCAAAGAAAATACATTAATGGTCAACAAGCACATAAAAAGATGGTTAACATTTCTAATCAACAGAGAAATATAAGTTAAAACCACAATGTGACACACTTCACACTCACTATAGTGGATAACAAAAATAAAAAAGACAAATAATAACAAATGTTGCCAAAAATGTGAAGAAACTGAAGCCTTAATACATTGTTAAGAATGTAAAATACTGAAGCCTCTTCGGAATGTTTGACAGTTCCTAAAAAAGTTAAACAAAGATTTAACATATGACCTAGTCATCCCCCCACATAATTATATTCCAAGAGAAATGAAAATATATGTACACATAAATATTTGTACTGGGATGTTCATAGTATTCATAATAGCAAAACATTGGAAACAACCCAAATGTCCATCCACTGTTGTATAGGTAAAATGTGGCATATCTGTACAATGGAATGTTATTTGGCAATAAAAGTGAATGAATTACTAATACATGCACAACATAGATGAACATTGAAAACATTATGTTAAGGGAAAGAAGCCAGTCAAAAAAGCATACATTCTATGATTCCATTTCTATGACGTATTCAGGATCGGAAAATCCATATAGTCAGAAAGCAGTTTAGTGATTTCTAGCGGCTGCAAGGAGGGTGAATGGGGAATGACTGCTAATAGTCACAAAGTTTCTGAGTAGGGTGATGAAAATGTACTAAAACTAGATATTGGTGATTATTGTGTAATTGTGAATATAGTAAAAAACATGAATTGTATTCTTTAAAAGGATGAATGTTATGGTATGTAGATTTTATCTAAATAAAACTGTCATAAAAATTATTGAATTGCATGCTATCATTTTATTTTATTTTTTAAGAGACAGGGGTCTCACTACGTGGCCCAGGCTAGAGTACAGTGGCTATTCACAGGCATGATCATAGCGCACTGTACAAGACTCAAATTCCTGACTCAAGCAATTCTCCTGCCTCAGCCTCCCAAGTAGTTGAGACTTTAAGGACATGCTCAGCTCATCATGTTTTAAGATTGATGGCATATAAGCTCAAGATAGCTTGAAGTGAGTTCTGGTTCCTAAAAGGCCGATCAAGCTCCTACTAGTCTGACATTCTTAAATACATCAACTACAACTCTAGATAATTACAAAAACAAACAACTTCAAAAAATGTTAACAAAATAAGGCAGATGGTGGAGTGGACCATAAACTTGGAAAATGTGTCTTACATGCATTGAATTTTCTGTTTTAGGAATTTTAGCCTGAGGAAAAGCTGAAGTTGAATAAAGGAAACTCACACTTTCTCTGCTCTGAAGATCCAGAGGATTAAGTTCAGGAAAACCATAGCTGTTGAAGAGTAAGGGGGAAATGTTAGAAATGAGAGATATTTCAAGCTAGAGAGGTACCAAGTTCTGTGATATACTCAGCTTAAATTTCCAGCTGAGTCCTGAACCACACGTACCTGAGACAAACACAAAGCAGCACACATAAGGGTTAAAACAAATAAACAAACAAAATTAAAAAGAAAAAGAACTCTTAACTGGTATTTGAGCTGCTGCCCAAGAAACAGCATTTGTAATTTCAGTACAATCAATTTAATTGCCTGTTAAAATGAAAATATCAGTACTCGGTTAGGGCTTCAAGTTGGTTGACTAGAAGCAGCTATTGTGTGCCGCTCTGACACAGAAAAGAAAAAGAGATGCGTAAATACTAGATTTTCAACTTAAATATGCAGACGGACACCTTGGGATTAATCAAGGAATCAGCTCTACCGGTGGAGAATGGAGAGGAGCGAGATTGGACAACTGCCCACGGGGAGTGGCACAGAACCAGGGGAGGCTCCACCACAGCAGGGAATCAGTGAGTGAGTGAGCATCCCTGGCGACTCCTATTTCTGACACAGACCTTTGCAACCCTGGGCTCAGGAGATCCCCTCATGAACTCACCCCACCAGGGCCTTCAGACTGATATGAAGACCTATGTGGTGCTTATGCAGGATTTTTTGCTCCTTAGTTCAGCTAAATCCGGGTTCTTGTCTCAAGGACACATTGAAGAGTGAGGAGAGCGAAATTTATTAAGCAAAAGGAAAGCTCTCAACAAAGAGAGGGGTCCTGCACCCAAGCTTCCATCTCACAGAATTGAATGCCAGGCCACTACATGGGAGTTGAGGAGGCCAGGCTTCTCCCTGGCAAAAGGCGAGAATTCCTGGTGGCTCCACCCCATTCCCGGCAGTGCTCGAGGGGCATGCCCAGACAAGCTGCATGTGTGGGTTCCCCATCTGCACAAATCATCTGGTGTAAAGACTTGTAGGGTGGGTTGGAGATTCTACAGGGACCTTTTCCTATTTGCCTAGGCATTTGGCTGTCTTCTGCCTATATCAGTGCCTGGGCAGAGCTGCCACTAAGGCACATGTGGAGTCCCCAGAGCATTGGATCCCTGGGCATCCCAGCCTTAGCAGCTCCAGCTCCAGCAATGGGGTAAATTGGGCTCCCTTGCATGCCCCCACGAAAAGGGCAAATCTAGGGGGCTGAGCAGTGATGGACTGCAGGCCTTGCCTCCACTGAATCTCACAAAATAAGGCTCACTGGCCTAGGACGACAGGCACCCCCAGCTGGGGCTCTCAGCCCCATAGCAGCTCTGCACTTCTCTTGGACAGAGTGCGCAGCAGGGGAGGTAGGCTGCCATATTTGCTATCTGGCAGCCCTTGCTGCTGTTGCCTTCAGGCTCTGGAGAGTGCCTGGTGACCTATGACTGGAGCAGACCCCCAGCATAGTGCAGCCACCTCACAGAAAAGCAGCCAGACTGTTTTTTATGTGGGTCTTCAATCCCGCTTCTTCTCACTGGGCAGGACGTCCCAACCTGAAACTCTAACCGCCCTCCACTGGTAGCTGCTCTACATTTCTGTGGGTCAGAGCTCCCAGAGGGGCAGGCCACCATTTTTGCTACTTCACAGGCCTAGCTGCTGTTGCCTTCAGGCTCTGGAGAGTGTGCAATGATTAGAGGATGGTGCAGGGCCCCAGTACAGTGCAGCTGCTCCACAGAAAACCAACCAGACTATTTTTTATGCAGGTCCTCAATTCTGCTTCTCACTGGCAGGACCTCCCAAGCTGGGATCCCAGCCACCCCTTGTGGGGACTCTTGGGTGGCAGTTCTGTACTTCCCTGGGGCAGCACTCCCAGAGGGAGGGGCAGGCCACCATATTTGCCGTCTGGCAGCCCTCAGGCTCCGGAGGTTGTGCGGTGATTAGGGACTGGCGTGGATCCCTGGCACAGTGCAGCTGCTCTGTGGAATAGTGGCTGGGCTGTTCTCCACGTGTGTCCCCATCCCGACTTCTCCTTGCTGGGTGGGGCCTCCTGACCAGGGACTCCAGCACAACAACCCTGCCCCTGCCTGAACACTTCAGTCAGAGGCAGCTCTGCAATTCTCTGAGGAGGAAATCCTAGAGACAATCCACAGCCCCTTGCCATTGCAGCTGCACTGGTACCACCCTAACTCTCCTCATTCTGGGGAAGGAACCAAGGACCTAGTCGCTACACTGGCATCTCCAGCACACAGAAGCAACCACATGGAGAGAAGCCCAGTCTCTCTTCCCTGTGAGCCTTCACCCCCAACTCTTCACCAGGCAGGGCCACCGGCTCAGGAGTGCAGATTAGCTGCCCCACCCACAGCTGAGCATACCCACTAGTAGTGGCTCAGAGTTTACCTAGAGAGGGGCTCCCAGAGGCAACTGACAGCCCCTCTGCCACTGCCACAGAAGTGGTTCTGCTCCTGTTGCCCTTGGTCTGAGGAAGAAACCAAGAGCCCAAGGCCTTCACTCGCACTTTTAGCATGCCACAGTCACCATACAGCAAGGGGACCAGTCTCTCCTCCGTATGAGCCCTGGACCCCCAGCTCTTCAACATGTAGAATCCATAGCTCACAACCAGTAGTGCAGCAGCCACACCCCTTGGCTGAACATTTCCATAGCAGCGGCTCCACATTTCTCTGAGGTGGAGCTCTCAGAGGCAACCAAAAGCCCTTCTGCCACTGCTGCTGCCACTGCAGTGGTATTTCCCATGCTGCTCTCAGACTGGGGAAGGAGCAAAGAACCTGAGTGCCTTGACCATACCTCCAGCTTCAGTTGTCCTAAAAAGAAGAGGCCAGTCTGCCTCCCATGGGACCCACCTGAAGCCTTCTAATCACCAGGCAGGGCCCCCACAGCTTGGGCCCACAGTGCAGCCACCCCATCTCAGGTGGCTAGCAGCTCCACATCTCTGTGGAGTGGAGTCCCAAGAGACAAGTGAAAGACCCTCTGCAACAACCACTGCTAAGGAAAGCTTGAGCTCAGCTCAGAGCTGCAGTGTGCAGCCCGGGAATGCCAAGCCATGATCTGCAGCTAGCACTCCAGTGGGAGAGGAGCCCACACTTTCAGAGCACTGAGAGGGAACATGGATGCAATCATGAAGAAATACAGAGGAGCCACGTGGCTGAGCAAGAGCCTACCTACTGGCCATTGTGCTTAAGTGCCATCTACTGAATCACAGCCCCAAAATTACCCTAATGCTGTTCTCCATTAGTGAGTGAGTTCTCATGAGATCTGATGGTTTTATAAGGGGCTTTTCCCCTTTTGCTCATTCTTCTCTCTCCTGCTGCCTTGTGAAGAATGGGTTTGCCTCCCCTTCTGACATGATTGTGAGTTTCCTGAGGCTTCCCCAACCCTGTGAAACTAAGTCAATTAAACCTCTTTCCTTTATAAATTACCCAGTCTCAGGTATGTCCTTATATATAACAGCATGAGAACAGACTAATACACCAAGCAAGGGTTATTAACTAGGCTGTAATGGTTGAAATGACAGAGATATAATTCAGAATATGGATGGGAACTGAGATCATCAAGAATAAGGAGAAAGTTGAAACCCAATCCAAGGAATCTAAGGATTACAATAAAACAGTATAGGAGCTGATAGACAAAATAGCCATTATAAGAAAGAAGCAAACTGACCTGATGTAGCTGGAAAACACACTGCAAGAAATTCTTAATGCAATCACAAGTATTAACAACAGAATAGACCACGCTGAGGAACAGAATCTTAAGAGCTTGAAGACTGGATCTCTGAAATAACTCAGTCAGAAAAAATTAACAAAAAAGAGTAAAAAAGAACATACAACCTCTAAGAAATATGGGACTATATAAAGAGAACAAATCTACAACTCACTGGCATCCCTGAAAGAGAAAGCAAGTAACTTGGAAAATATATTTCAGGACATCATCCCTGAAAACTTCCCCAACCTCATTAGAGAGGCCAATGTTCAAATTTGGAAAATGCAGAGAACCCCTACAAGAGATATTACACAAGAAGTCTGTCCCCAAGACATATAAACATCAAATTCCCAATCTTGAAATGAAAAAAAAAATGTTGAAGGAAGCTAGAGAGAAAGAGCAGATCACCTACAAAGGGAACCCCAACAGGCTAACGGCAGACCTTTCAGTGAAAACCCTACAAGCTAGAAGCGATATGGGGCCTATATTCAGCATTTCCAACCAAGAATTTTGTATCTAGTCAAACTCAGATTCATAAGTGAAGAAGTAAGTTCCTTTTCAGACAAGCAAATGCTGAGGGAATTTGTTACCACCAGACATGCCTTATAAGAGGTCCTGAAAGTAATGCTAAATATAGAAAGGAAAGACTGTTACATAAGTGTACTTAAAAAAACACTCATGTACACAGACTCTTGATGCTATAAAGTAACCACACAAACAATTCTGCATAATAACCAGTTAAAAACACAATGACAGGATCAAATCTGCACATATTAATAACCTTGAATGTAAACAGGCTAAATGCCCCAATTAAAAGGCACAGAGTGGCATGCTAGATAAAGAATCATGACCCAATGATATGCTGTCTTCAAGAGGCCCATCTAATATGCAATGTCATCCATGGAGAAAAACTTACCAAGCAAATGGAAATCAGAAAACAGCAAGGTTTGCAATCCTAATTTCAGACAAAACAGACTTTAAACCAACAAAGATTAAAAAAAAAAGACAAAGAAGAGCATTACATAATGGTAAAGGGTTCAGTTAAACAAGAACACCTAACTATCCTAAACATATACCCACCCAACGCAGGAGTACCAAGATTCATAAAGCAAGTTCTTAGAAACCTATGAAGAGAGTTAGAATCCCACACAATATTAGTGGGAGACTTCAGTACCTCACTGACAGTATTAGACAGATCACCAAGGCAAAATTTTAAAAAGACATTTAGGACCTGAACTCGACACTTGACCAAATGAACTTAGTAGACATCTACAGAATTCTTTACCCAATAACCACAGAATATATATTCTTCTCATTGCCACATGGCACATACTCCAAAATCAACCACACAATTAGACAATCTCAACAAATTCAAAAAATTCTCAGCAAATTCAATAAAACCTAAATCATACCAGTCACACTCTTGGACCACAGTGCAATACAAATAGAAATCAAAACTAAGAAAATCACTAAAACCATACAATCATCTGGAAATTAAACAATCTGCTCCTGAATGACTTTTGAGTGAATAATGATTTTAAGGCAGAAATCAAGAAATTTGTTGACACTAATGAAAACACAACGTACCCGAATCTCTGAGACACAGCTAAGGCAGTGTTAAGAGGCAAGTTTATAGCACAAAATGCCCATATCACAATTAGAGGAACTAGAGAAGCAAGAAAAAACCAACCCCAAAGCTAGCAGAAAAGAAATAACCAAAATAAGGGGTCGAATTGAGATCCAAAAAAACATACAAATGATCAAATATTCCAGGAGCTTGTTTGTCAAAAAAAATTAATAAGATAGATAGACTGCTAGCTAGACTAATAGAGGAAAAAAAAGAGGAGCTCAACATCACACTGAAAGGAAAAAAGCTAGAAGCCTTCCTTATTAGTCTGTTCTCACACTGCTAATAAAGAAATCCAAGACTGGGTAATTTATAAAGGAAAGAAGTTTAATTGACTCACAGTTCAGCATGGCTGGGGAGGCTTTAGGAAACTTACAATCGTGGCAGAAAGGGGAGCAAACATATCCTTCTTCATATGGCAGCAGCAAGAAGTGCAGAGCAAATGTGGAGGAAAAGCCCCTTATAAAACCATCAGATCTCATAAGAACTCACTATCATGAGAACAACATGGAGGTAACTGCCACCATGATTCAATTTCCAGGTCCTTCCCACGACACATGGGGATTATGTGAACTATAATTGAAAATAATATTTGAGTGAGGACACAGTGAAACCATATCACATTCCCCTTGAAAACCAGGAATGCCTACTGTCACCACTCCTATTCAACATAATACTAGAAGTCCTGGCAGGAGCAATCAGGCAGGAGAAAGAAATAAAAGGCATCCAAATAGGAAGAGAGGAAGACAAACTATCTATCTGCAGATGCCATGGTTAGATATCTAGAAAGCCCTATAGTCTCTGCCCCAAAGCTCCTTAATCTGATAAACAACTTCAGCAAAATTTGAGTATACAGAATTAATCAACATAAAAAAGTAACATTCTTTTACACCAACAAAATCCAAGCTAAGAATTAAATCAGGAATGCAATCCTATTGACAACTGCCACAAAAACAATAAAATACCTGGGAATACAGCTAACCAGGGAGGTGAATGATCTCTACCATGAGAATTACAAAACACTGCTCAAAAAAATCAGAGATAACACAAATGGCAAAACCTTCCATGGTCATGAATTGGAAGAATAAATATTGTTAAAACGGCCCTACTACTCAAAGCAATTTATAGATTCAATGCTATTCCTATCAAACTACCAACTTCATTTTTCACAGAATTAGAAAAAAACTATTCTAAAATTTATATGGAACGAAAAAGAGAACCTAAATGGCCAAAGCAATCCTAAGCCAAAAGAAGAAAGCCAGAGGTATCACATTACCCAGCTTTATACTATAAGGCTACAGTAACCCAAACAGCATGGTACTGGTACAAAAGCAGACATATAGACCAACAGAATAGAATAGAGAACACACAAATAATGCCACATATTTATAACCACCTGATCTTCAACAAAGCTGACCAAAACAACCAATGGTGAAAAGACTTTCTGTTCAACTAATGGTGCTGTGATAACTGGATACCCATAAACAGAAGATTCAATCTGGAACTCTTTGGTATACACAAAAATCAGCTCAAGATGGATTAAAGACTTAAATGTAAAACCTAAACCTGTAAAAACTCTGGAAGAAAACTCAGGAAAAAACATTCTGGAACTAGGACCTGGCAAAGATTTCGTGATGAAGATGCCAAAAGTAATTGCAACAAAAACAAAAATTTACAAATGGGACCTAATTAAACGAAAGAACTTCCACACATCAAAAGGAACTAGCGACAGAATAAACAAACAACCTATAGAGTGAGATAAATTATTTGCACTATATGCAAATACTTTGCACTTTATGCAAATCAACAAAGGTTTAATATCTAGAACCTATAAGGAACTTAAACAAATTTACAAGCAAAAAACAAACAACCCCATTAAAAAGTGGCAAAGGACATGAACAGACACTTTTCAAAAGAAAATATACATGTGGCCAAGCAGCATATGAAAAAATGCTCAACATCACTAATCATTAGAAAAATGAAAATCAAAAGCACAATGAGATATCATCTCACACATGTCAGAATGGCTATTACTAAAAAGTCAAAAAATAACTGATGCTGGAGAGGTTGTAGAGAGAAGAGAACACTGATAGGAGTGTAAAAATTAGTTCAGTCATTGTGTGTGAACTAATTCCTCATGAGAAATTAGTGTGTGGTGATTCCTCAAAGAACTTAAAAAATACCTATGGAGTACTACACTTATTACCTGGGTGACAAAATAATCTGTACACCAAATCCCCATGACACACAGTTTACCTATATAACAAACCTGCACATGTACCCTTGAATGTAAAATAAAAGTTTACAAAAAGAGAAAATATCAGTACTCTTCAAAGGAACAAAAAAGGAGTACAGAGTCTTTAACATGGCAATCCCAATGTCTAGAATCCATAAAGGCACGACATGAAAAGAAACAGGAATATGTGATCAATTGTCTAGACAAGATAACCAACATTGATCAACCTCAAAATGATTTAGGTATGGAATTAGCATATAGGGATTTTAAAGCAGTTACCATATCTCTTTTAAAGCTGTAAATACAAAGATAGTTGCAATGAATGAAGAGATAGGAAACCTCAGCAGAGAAATATATGCAACACCAAATAAAGAAAGTTATAGAACTTAAAATATCTGACTTATAAATGTCTGACATGTAATATGCAGTGTATGCATTTAGCAGAAGAAAAGAGAAGACAGAAGAAATATCCAGTAAACTTGAAGATAGATCAGTAGGAATTATTCACTCTAAGAACTAGAAAACATAAAGATCAAAAAATAAAGAAAGAAAGCTTTATTGGCCTATGGAATAATATTAAATGATCTATTTGTATGTGTAATTGGAGTGTCAGATGAAAAAAGAGAGAAGAGAGCAGAATTGATTTTGAAGAAATAATGGCTAATTTTTTTCAAAACGGTAAAAGACATAAATTTAAAGATTTAAGAAACTCAGCAATCTACAAACAGGAAAAATATGAAGAAAATCATACCTAGGTATAATAGAAAAAATATACAAAACCAAAAGAAAAGAGAAAATGCTTCAAAGCAAGCAAAAAAAATTAAACATTATACACATCAGAGTAAAATGAATTATTTTACTGTTTACTTATTAGAAACCTTGGAGCATGGAAGACAGCAGAGAAAGTATTAAGCTGGTGAAAGCAAAGGCAAAAAATCAAACAAAAATGTCAACCAAGAGTTCTATATCCAGCACTAATATTCTTCCAGAACGTGGAGGAAAATACATTTTCAGGTGAAAAAAACCTTTAAGACATTCTGCTGCCAGCAGACATGAATTAAAAGAATTGCCAAGGAAGCTCTGAGGCTGAAGAGAAATAGTATCCTTCTTTCTCATATCCTCAGAAGGAATTAAGAGCACTGAAAATGGCAAAAACATCTTAAATTACTATTTCAATTTCCTCTTTTAATAAAAACTTTGCATGAATATTTAAAGCAAAAATCATAACCTTGTCTCATATGGTTTATAATGTATGTATAAGCAAAGCATAAATCCATGACTGGAAAAATATGGGGGGGTGGAGAACAATATAAAGTCCTATAAATATGGTCCAGTATATGGAACTTAGCAGTTACAAATTATCTGAATTTTATGTGAAATGGCACAAGATTAACTCTACTGTGAAAAAGTAAAGACCTGTAGTTTAATCTATACTGCAACCACTAAAAAATTCAAAGAAGTATATCTAAAATGCCAATAGATAAAATGGCATTTTTTAATGCCATTTTAAAATCCAAAAGAGGACAAAAACATAGGGCCAGAGAATCAAAACACATAGAGGACAAACAAAAAACACATCATAAAATAGGGGAAGTAAACCCAATCCTATCAACAATTATATTAAATATAAATGACTAAACTCTCCAATTAAAAGTCAGAGATTATCAAAACGTATAAAAATCGAGACTCACCTATTTGCTATCTACAAGAAGCTCAATTTAAATGAGTTGATACATTTAAATACATATTAAATTTAAAGATACATTTAATACACTGAATGTATTAGATTGAAAGCAAGTGATGGAAAAGATATGCCAAAGGAACAGTAAGCATAACAAGGCCAGAGTGGCTACACTAATATAAGATAAAATAACTTCAAGACAAAAAGTACTACTAGAAATAAAGAGGGAAAATTCATAATGATAAAAAGTTTAAATCATTTGGGAGCCTAAGTGACCATTAATATGTATAATTCTAATTACAGAACATTAAAATACAGGAAGCAGAAATAAACATACTTAAATACTGTAGATTTTAACACTGCTTTCTTAGTAAGTTATACAATACTTCAACAAAAAATTAAAGAAATACAGAGATTATCTAACAACACTTTAAACATCAAGGTAATTGATATTTATAAACATTACACCCAACGGAGAATAAATGGTTTGTCAAACACAAATTAAACATTCAAGATGATATGCCATATGTTGAGCCATGAATTGAGCCAGAAAATGTATTTAAAAGGATTGAAATTGTACAAAGGATGTTTTCTGATCACAACAGAATTAAATCAGAAAGATAAAAATAAGATATCTAGGGGAAAACTTCAAATATTTGGAATTTAGACAATAGACTTCTAAATAATTCATACATCAAAGAAGAAATAACAGAGGAAATAAGGTACCATGTCAAATTGAATAATTATAAAAATTCATAATATCAAAATGTGTAAGATGCAGCTGAGGAAACACTTAAAGGCAAATACATATCTTAAAAATACTTATGTTGGAAAGGAAGATGGTCTAAAACCAATGACCTAGAGCCTATCTTAAGAAGCTAGTAAGAGAAGAGAAAATTAAATGGAAAATAAGTGAAAGGAAGGAAATAATCAGGATAATAGCAGAAATTAATGAAATAGAAACAGACAAGCAATAGAGAAATTAACAAAGCCAGAAGTGGGTTCTTTGAAAAAATCAACACAATAATAAGCCTATAGCTAGCTTGATCAAGAAAAAGATAAGGAACCAGCAAGAAGAATGAAAGTGTAGTTATCACAACAGGTCCTAGAGACATTGGCTAATGAGACAGTCTTTGAAAACATTTACCCAATAAGTTTGACAACTTAGATGAAATAAAGAAATCCTGAGGAAGCAGAGAGCAGAGAGAGATAGCTTATCAAAATCAACATATGAAGAAATTGAAAGCCTAAATATCCCTATGTCTAATAAATAAACCAATTATTAAAGACTTTCTACAAAGAAAACTGCATGTGTTTAGGGTTTCATTTGTAAATTATGTGAAATATATAAGAAGAAAAAGAACAAAGCTTATACAAAGGTTTACAGACATTAGAGGAAGAGAGAACACTTAGTAATTCATTTTATGAGGCCAGTATAATCCTAATACTAATAGCTGACAAAAATTTTTTAAAAATTACCAATCAATATCCCTCATAGACATACATGCAAACATGTGAAACAAAATATTGAATAAAATTTCAGATTTATTCAAAATAGCTAAATTTTGAAAGCAACCATATGTATGTAAATAGAAGAATAAATCAACTGTAGTATATTTATACAATGGAATGTTACTCAGCAATACAAAGAACAAACTATTGAAACACACAACATTGCCGAATATCAAAAACTGTGCTAAGAGAAGTCTTACATAAAATAGTACACACAGTGTGGTTTCATTTATTTGGAGTTCTAAGACAAACAAAACTAATTTGTGGTAGAAAAACATAAGACAACTTTTGACTTTGAGAGCATAAAGGAAGGAATTGACTAAAAATTCTATTAAAGAATTTTCTGATGGTAATATTCTATATCTTCGTAAGAACTTGAGTTACACAGAATCTGTCAAAATTCACCAAACATGCACTTAATATTTGTGCATTTTATTCTGTACAAATTTTACATTAAAAAGTGCAAAAAAGATTGAACTCTAATGCAATGGATGCTGAAATATTTAAGGAGAAATAAGTTGACATATTTCTAAAAAGTAAGATGAATTAATGAATAGATGGATGGATATATAAGTATATATTATGATAAAACAAGTCCAATATAATGTTAATTTCAAGCATACAACAAAGTTTACTCTATTATAGAAAATCTTTATCATACTTTATATTTGACATTTTTAATGATAAAATGATCAAAAATTGGTTTGGAATTCTATACTTTACACTATGGAAAATTTATCCTTTAGGGATTTGAAGGACCAGCAATCTATGGAATCTTAATATAATTATGAAACTATCTGAAAAAGAAACCATATTCAATGTAATACCGCTATGAAATGAGAACCCAGTAATACCGCTATGAAATGAGAAACCAGGTTCTGGAAGGAATTTTTCAAATCTTTCTTCTAATGGGTTAGGACTAAGAATCTTAGTTCTAAGCCTTCGCCATTTTTCTCACTTAACTCTTGCATCAAGCAGATTATTTGAGCCACAGATTCAGGATGTTCCTACTTCTATGCCAGCACCACAAATTTCCTCTGAGCAAATGTTCATTTTTAAAGGTACACATACAAGAAAAATTCTCTGCCTAAAGTTTCCACCAGTTTTCATGTTCCATATGCTTCAAAGTCCCACAGTAAATTTGATAAGCTACTAGTAGCTTTTCTTGTTCTTTAAGTTGGACTCCATTACAAAAATTGGTTGGATGAACAAATAAACCAACAAACAAAGGAAATGAACAAAGGAATGAATAAATATCATTTAGCCAAGGCTAACAATTTAGCCCTTTAAGCTGCATTCCAGTTTCAATGAGCATTTGGGTAGCTTGCCAGTATCTTTGTCTATTGTGTAGAATGGAGTCTAATCCTTATATCCTGGCTATCCTGAAACCCATGGGCTAAACAGAAATCTTTTTGTTCAAAGACAAGTAAACAGAAAATGTCAACATATAACTTGTGAAAAAGAAATCGGCAGTACAGAAGTGTAAATTCTTCCCATGATTAGATTTAGATGATCACAGAAAAGGGAAATTGCTTTAAAAAATGTTTGCTTTGTATTCCCACTATAAGCGTATACATATATTACTCAAAGTATTTTCATCTTTGTATTCTCTAGCACCTGGAACAAAATAAATGTAAATATTTTTGAGTGAGTGAATGAATTTCTATTATTTAAAAAGATGACTTTAAAAATGATAGAAGAATGAAGATAAATTAAATCACTTGGAATCTGGAAGTTGCTAATTGATACTGCGGAAAATAAGTAATTCAAAGGACATTATTGGAAAATACTTGTAAAATGAAGAAAAAGAAAACGTAAGTTTAAAGTTAGAGAGAGAATATAATGGATTAGAGTTTCTAAAGTTTATAAAAGATTTTAGAATTAAAATGGAAAGAGGTGTAAGAAGCAGAGTAATGAAAGGAGACACAAATATCATGGTAAGTTACTTAAATTTGAAAGGTGAATCCTTAGCACTTACTACCATGTAAAATATTATAAATGTTTACCTATGTTATATAATGTCTTTTTTATCTACTAGAATTTAAGCTCCAGGAAAACTGGAATTTTTGTCTCTTGGTTTGCTATTATTTGCCCACTACCTAAAATACTATTTGATATACATAAATATACAATAAATGCCTACTGCAACAGGCATTATGCAAGAGGCATTATGCAATATACAGTAAATGCTTATTGAAGAAATGAACTAGTTTTTAACTATTTTGTTGAAAAGAACATCTGAGCAAGTTAGCTTTGGCTAAATGATCCAGGAGTGGTCGTGGTGGTATATGGATAGGTAGGAAGTCAAGTATATTTTCAACAAAACAATTAAAATCACATTGTCCCCAGATTTCTCTTCTGCAACGAATGCTTTTTTTTTTTTAAGAAAAAAAGCAATTTAGCTCAAAAAACTGTTTATGACTCCAAAATTGCATTATTAAATAAGCTACCTTTTGTGCATAAAGAAAACAGGAACAAACCTCAAGTTTTCACAAAATTTAAGAAATTATAGTTCATAAATTTACTTAAAAGAGTGCTTTGGATAACTTACAAATTTTATCAAAATTGAAGCTCAGGAAAGAAAAATAAGGCAGCTTAAAAACTGGTAATTTAAAGGTCAACCGAAGTCACAGAATTACATGAATAAGAGGACAAGCACTATGGAGGAAAAAAGTTAATGCAGCTTAGACTAAATGATGTATTGAAGTCTACTAAATGGAATATTAAATGTAAACTTGACACAGAATAAAGAATATACAGGCTTATATGCATATACAATACATATATAATGTATTATATGTAGTATGTGTTTATAGATATAAATATGGATAAATGATAAGCAGTAGACGGATGCTAGATAGTCGCTGTGTGCGCACATATGTGCCCGTGTGCAGTTATGTGTTATGTTTTACTTTCAGAATAATCAGTCAAAACTTCAGTGAGTGAAGAAGGAGAAGTGAGGATGTGGAGGGAAGAGAATGGCAGTGTTTTCTGAACAATGTTAGCTGCTCTCTTGCTTCCAGTGTGAAAGGTGGCAGGAAATCTGGAAACACTCTGTCAGGCCCCACTTCCTCTGTCCTATTCCACATCCACTAATGCCTTTTGTGAATCTGTAAAAACAAGAGCCTTCTTCAGTGCCACTAATGCCTCAGGGTCACATGAGGTATTTCTTCTTTTTGCTCAGATTCCTCAAAATGTGGCTTAGTTGGACTTAGTTATTAATTTACCTTATAATTTAGCTTTAGTTTCCTTGGTAAACAAAGCCCAAAATAAGGACATGTGTTCCTACTCCTCAGGAAGTAGGAATGAGGAATGGGGAAGAAAAGAAGAGAGAAAAGATCATATAAGGGTGTGTTTTTAAGGACCGCGTGGAGGACACATGTGGCTCAATCCCACCCAGAACTGTCTAAGGAGCATAGAAAATAACTCACAACGGTGTTACAGAGGGTAAATGAGCAGAATTATTTCTATTTCAGCTTCTGTCTAGCATGGATTGGGAGATGCTCCTAAGGGCATTAACTCCTTGAAATCTCCTGTTTTCACAGGCTGGTTGCTCCTTCTAGCTTCTGTAAAATGAGATAAGCCAGGCAGAAAGTGAAAGACATGCAGACATTAGGTCATCGTTTGAGCAAGGCACTATGAGCACAAAATGAGTGGAAGGCTCAAGGAACGGTCTGCTGCACTCATGGCTGAAATTAGAGGTGAGGCAAAGAGGTTGCTACTCAGGACATCAAGAGGAGTCTGATATTCCTTTCACAGATCTTCCAAGACTATATGCTTTATAGCCCATGGTTAATTCCTTTTGATCCCCCTGCCTAGCCCAATTAACCAGAATCTCCTTTGAAAATTGTGATCTATGTTTCTGCTTACTTGAAGCGGGGATTTGGACAAAGAAAAAAACTGTTAATGACAGTAATTAAGAATATTATAAATACATGCATGTGTGTGTGTATTATCTGCATCTTTTATACTCTAGAGGCACAGGTTACTAGTTCTTTTTTAAAATATATAAGAATTCACATATTCAAGCCTAATATTTGAGCCAAAGCTGAAACATCTTATTTTCAAAATAAAACTATGGGGGAAAATCTTACAATGCAATAAAACTAGAAATTCTATATGTAGTTTAAATTCTCAATGTTCATTTTACACTATAACTCCAATATTCTTGAGTTCATTGTTGATTAGCATATATACTATACCAGCCATTTGACTCTTTGCCCTCAGCTCCTATTCCCACCCTTCTGGGCTTTTCTGTGTATTAAAGACCAGAAGTCTACAAGCTGTTTCTTGACCTTCTTTACCGGCTATCTTCCTGATGAGTTCTACTAATAGAAGGTACTAGTGAGAGAGAAAAAGACATCAGGAACAGCAAAGTTTTCTCCTTCTGGATCCAACAGTATGGCAGTCATTGTCAATTACTATTAGTAGCTGTACTAGCAGCAGGGGTGTGTTGATAGCAGACTCTAGCAGAGTGTGGGCACAGATAGCACCTTTTTCTTGGTTTCGCCCTGGTCCAGGCAATACACCTTTGGCAGATACAGAACCAACTGAAACACCATCTCCAACAGGTAGCAGAAGGGGCAGACTCATTGACTCCCGCTCGGGTGTCTTACCAGCTTCTGATCTCTTGGTATAATCCCTTTTGTATCTTTGTTCTTCCAACCCTCCTTTCTGCTATCAGCTATGGTCTGAATGTTTGCATCCCCCGCACCAAATTCATATGTTGAAACCCAATCCCCCATGTGATAGTATTAGAAGGTAGAACATTTTGGAAGTGATTAGATCATGAAGGCTCTGCTCTCATAAATGGGGTTAGCGCTCTTAGAAAAAAGACCCCAGACCGGGCGCGGTGGCTCACGCCTGTAATCCCAGCACTTTGGGAGGCCGAGGTGGGCAGATCACGAGGTCAGAAGATCGAGACCATCCTGGCTAACACGGTGAAACCCCATCTCTACTAAAAATACAAAAAATTAGCCAGGCGCGGTGGCGGGCGCCTGTAGTCCCAGCTACTCGGGAGTCTGAGGCAGGAGAACGGCGTGAACCTGGGAGGCGGAGCTTGCAGTGAGGGGAGATCGCGCCACTGCAGTCTGGCCTGGGCGAAAGAGGGAGACTCCGTCTCAAAAAAAAAAAAAAGAAAAGAAAAAAGACCCCAGAGAGCTACCTTGCCCCTTCCACCATTGTGAGTATGCAGTGAAGAGGCTCTGTCTGTGAACCAAAAGAGAGAGCCCTCACCAGACATTGAATCTGCTGGAACCTTGATGTTGAACTTCTCAGCCTCTAGAACTATAGGAAATAAGCTTTCGTTGTTTATAAGCCACCCAGTTTATGGTAATTTGTTATAGCAATCCAAATGAACCAAGACACCATCCCAGCCCTTCAGACACACATAAAAATTATTTGTATAAAATTATCTCTGTTGAAAATACCTATAGTGACTTTTTGTTTTCCCAAATGAACCCTAATACATGTATCTTTGACTAATTCTCACTTTATTGTTGTTTTTGCCCCAGAATTCTGTACATAATACTTCAGAATATTTTATCATTTTGTTTTATGAGAGCAAAAAGCTGAAATTAGTATGACTTTTATTATATTGCATGTATTCCGTTTGTTTTTCTTTGCAGTGCTGAAGTCTGAGACATTTCCTTTTCAATCCCCTTAGTTTCAGCCTCTCTTTTCACAAGTGTCAGACCTGCATCTCAATCTGAGGGCTCACACTGCCTTCTGCAATTCCCTCTTCACAGGCACACAGGCAAAGTCCTCAATAATTCTTTCACACTTATAATTCTGTTTTGGCATCTGCTTATAGAAAGACCTGAACCAGCAAAGTAGGGAATGCAATTTGGATAGATTAGTCTAGTTTCTGAATGGAAACTGAATTTAACAGAAACATATCTGGAGGGAGAGAGATCAGTTATGACTCCTTTTTTTTTTGAGACGGAGTCTCTCTCTGTCGCCCAGGCTGGAGTGCAGTGGGCAGGATCTCGGCTCACTGCAACCTCTGCTTCCTGGTTTCAACCCTATTCTCCTGCCTCAGCCTCCCGAGTAGCTGGGATTACAGGCATGTGCCACCACACCTGGCTGATTTTTGTATTTTTAGTAGAGACGGGGTTTCACCACGTTAGCCAGGCTGGTGTCCAACTCCTGACCTCAGGTGATCCACCCACCTCGGCCTCCCAAAGTGCTGGAATTACAGGCATGAGCCACCCTGCCCGGCCTATGACCTTTCTTAAAAAATGTGTTTTAAATAGCTGTCTATCAAATTTAGAAACTGTTAAGAAGGATCTTGTTTTTATAGATTCATAAGCAAGTTTGTTTTTAAAAAAATAAGGATATGAACAAATCTAGTATACGCTCAGAATAAAGCAATTCAGATAATGAAGAGATGAAGGCACATTAGAAGTAAGTGAAGGGAATGAAGAAGAAAACACTTAGAAAAACATGAGTAATTAAAAGACTAATACACAAAATGGAGACCTGGCTTTATGAGATAGAACTAGGATCAATAAATATAAGCTGCAGGAAGATAAATTTCAATGTACTGAAAGGTAATACTAAAATATATTTTAATAGTTAAAATATATTAATAATTAAATAATACATTTTACAATATATTTGCAGAGCAAATAGCCCCTTTGTGGGGTGTTTAAACAAGGACTTCACCACCTGGTAGGGATGTGGCAGAAGCACTGGGTGAATGGCTGGAATCTAATACTTTTAAGATCGGTCTAACGCTGAGGTAGATGAATCTGTAACAACTTTAGTAAAACAGAAGAATGCATTCAAACATCCCTCGCTTTTGTAATTTCTTATTTTCTAAGATTATTTTTATATGCATAGTGAGGTCAAGAGGGCATTCCTGCAAGAAAGCACTCTTTATGAATATGCCTGTTCACTGTGTCTCAGTGAGGGCGTACATTTAGATCTCGGTGGAGAAGAACATATGGAGCCCAAAGAAAGGAATAAAATATATTGGTTTAGAAATAACTAATTAAAGCTAGTGACTGGGCCAGAAATATCTTCCACCTTTACATTAAGACATTTCAAATTAGTTACTAATTGATATAAAGTAGAAAATTTAAAAATTGTCTTATTTCTCTAGGAGTTGCTTTTGGTATTGTTGATGTAAAAATGATGCCTAGACAAAAATGGCACAGAACATATTGCATATCCTAGCTAAATTTTATTAATGCATCTTTAAAGTGCAATTTACATGTCCTTATTTTCTCATAAATTTCTCAAACTCACAAGAAACTAAAAGTAAACAGCTATTAATCCAAACTTGGGTTCCTCAAAAGAAGACCAAAAATTAGCCTAATTAGTCAACGAATTGATATTTATTAAGAGCCCACAGTGTGGTGAGATTGTGGACAAATGTTTGATAGAGTATCTCAGGCACTGACACTGCCTTCTGCAGTTACCCAACCTAGAAAAGTCAGTTCTGTTTAACTCCCTCTTACCTTTTCACCCTAATTAATCTGACTCTACTACATCAATTCTGTCCTAAATACTTTCCCAAACCTCATCTGCTCTCCAGCCCCGCACTCCCAATTCAGGCTTTATTACTTCCTCGCTGGATTGTTAAAATAAAATACTTTTCTATCTGGATGTCCTGTCCCTCAACAATTACCTCACCAATCAACTGTCCACATTATTACCAGAAATATCTAATTATTTCACTCTGCATTTGAGAGCCTTCAGTGACTTCTCAGTGCCTCCCACTGAAAGTGAACTTAGGGTCTGGACTGTATTAGTTTTCAATCTCTTCACCTCTGGCATGTTATGAATTTCAGCCTCTCAGTAAATGTTGACTAAATGATGGACAATTCCTAGACAACATTGTCCTTAAATAAACATGTGACTATGGCCATGTGGTAATTTTCCTAAGTTACTGAACTGATTTTGATATCTGTTTGTTATCTATTTATATATATCTATATAAATATAAAATTTTTTTCTTTGTGTATGCAGCATATACATGCTTCATTAAGAATGAAAGAATGTCCAACATCATTCTTTATGTCCAATATAAAGCTATATTGGACATAAATTGTTTTGAATAGTTTGATTTAAAAATCCCCATATTTCTGACTTTAGAAACTTTGAATAAAACCAGGACAATAATGATAGTAAAAAACCACCAATAATGGCATCATACAGAGGTAATCATTGCTGATAGTTCAAGTTCTTTCTTCTCATTCCTTTTTTTTAAACAACTAAATAAACTATTTAAAAATCAAGATCCTATGGCATATTGAGTTTTGTCACTTCTTTAGCATCAGCATTATTTCATATCATTAAATGTTTTTAACGTGCTTTTAGAAAATTTATTATCTTATTATTGCTCATCTTAAACATTAACTAATCCTTAGCTATATTCCTAATTATTTTCCTAGCATAGATTCCTAGAAATGGGACTTCTGGGTTGGAAGAAAAGGATAGTTTTAATGTTCTTTGTATGTAGTGATAAAGTTTTCAAGAAAGTTAACAACCATATGAGAAAATATTTATCTTCCCAATATGCTGCCACCACTGCATATTATCTTTTTAAAAGGCGATTATGCCGTTTAAAAAGTAGGTTTAATTTAAGGTAATTGAATATTTTTTTCTTATGGATATTGGTCCTTTGTTTGTTTCTATTGTAAATTGTCTATTCATGTACTTGGCCCATTTTACCATAGGAATATGAAATAACACATATTTTGCCAGCAGGTTTCAACACACATGGGAACAAGATATATTCATGGAATGTGCCTTTGAACCTGCATTCAAAAGAACTCAGACAGAGGTTAGTGGTGAATAAAGCAATTGCTTTCACTTAATGACACAGGTGGGGAAAGAGTTTGCAGAAAATGTTTTTCTTGAAAATAAAATATCTGTGGCTTGCAATGTCGGTGCACATACAAATCAGCTTCAAAAGTGCTTTCATAGAAGGAGCTGTTGGAAACGTAGTATAAATATCTGCCTTGTGTATCACAGCATTTTTTTAGAAGGGCATATCTAATAGTTCTTTCAAGTCTAAATTTAGGAATTGATAAGTAAAATATCAGAGAAGCTAGAATCTTTAGAGTCATCCTTGACATGTCCTCTATCCAACTGCTAACCAATTCCCATTCATTTTTCTTGGGTGTCAATCCAATAGATCCTCCCAGATCTACCCACTTTGTTACTGCTTTAACTTGAGCCTTGTGACACCTCACCAGGACCTTTGCAGCAGCTTCCCAGTGTTTAAAATTGCTCTCAATTAGTATCCAGCCTTTTAGTTCTATCAGTTATAAAGTATCATTTTTTTCTCTAAGAAAAGTGGTAAAGCTCATCAGAGAAAATGTGGATAACAGAAAATACAAAAACAAAATCATAGTATCCAGACCACCAGTCCTCAAAAATAAAAACTAAAATTCCCGCATATATTCTTTCAGTCTTTCCACTTATATAAAAATGGGATCACCCTGGATATGTGTATAATCTCTTTCATTCACAAAGCAATATATGTATTGCAAACACCTTGTTATGTTTTTGCACATTTCTCTGCAGCAGAATTTTTAACTGGTTGCATAATGTGCCATTATATTAATATGCAGGTCACTTCCAATATTTTGGTATTACAGGCAATGCCAAAGTAAACATCTTTGTAATTATCTTTTAATAGTTTAAAATATTACTTTATTGTTTTCTCCCATCCAATGCTGCTGTGGAGAAATCTGATATCATCCTTACTTTTCTTTCCTGTGGGTGAACTGTTCTTCCCTTCTGAAAGGTAGTAGAATTTACTTTTTGTTTTTGTTATTCCTTGTGTGAGGTTTTATCTCTCTTGTTTGGTGTTCTGTAAGTCCTCAAGCCAAGGTCTTTCACTTTTTAAAAATTCTGGGACATTTTTGCTATTATTTTTTTAAATATTTCATCCTGTTTTTCTTTTTCTTTCTGAGATTCCTTACATCCAGATAATGGCACTTCTATCCTTTAAAATTATCACCTTCTTTGAGTTTTACCTCTTCATTCTTTCCTGCTGCCTTCTGGGAGAGCCTCTTAATCTAATCTTTTGACTCACTAATTTTTTTTTCAGCTGTGTTCATCTAACTCTTTAACTCATTTTTATTATTCCTGGTCCTGTCTCCTAATTACATAAGTATTTTTATCAATTTATTTTATGTTATTAATCTATCTATACAAAAAATTTACTTACGAAGGGTGTACATTTTTTAATGTAGTATATGTGTTCTGTTAAGTAGTTGCCTGTCATATTATATTCCTTATTTTGGCCACAAGTCCATGTTCTTTTCTGAGTGTCACTGCACTGTCTGGTAGACTTTACAGTGTGAGAGCCAAAGTGCCAAAGTCCTAGTTCAGTCAGACCAGGCAAGTTTAAGAAGCAAAAGAAGCATGAGCCCACAGCAGAGAGCTAAGCACACCATTGACCACTCCCTTTTGCTGCAACAGCACCAGGCAACTCCTCTGGGAAAGGCTTAACCAAGCAGCAATGGCAAGACAGACTCCCAACATTGTAGTCCACCAGCTGTGGAGTTCAGAGTAGAGGAGAGGATGAGTGAGTGCCTGAGAAAAGCTGATGGGTAGGAATCTGTTTACCCTAATTTTTTTTTTTACCTCTTGAGGGATTTTTTGCTATGCTACCTTGATCCTGTACCCCCAGAACCAGATGCCCTGGCCAGCAGCAAAATGGAGGCATTAAAGTTCCCCAGACAATGGGAGGAAACAAAAATTAAACCTTTCATCTCCAGTTCATATGTTGACAGCCATATCCAGTTACCCTGTGTCTCCAATTATAGCACTTCACCCCTTGTTGCATCCAGTCATTGGCACACAACCAAAAGTCAGAAGTCCTTTGTGTTCTACCAATGGTTTCCCAACGTTTTGTGGTGCTGTTTGTTCCTAGAATCTTTTTCCCATTTTCTATTAATGTCTCTAGGATGCATTTGGAGCAGGGATATCCAATAGCCCTTCTAGTTTCCCATCTTGGTAGGAACCAGAAGTTCCTAACTAAAGCTTTGTTCACATCTATTCCAGTTCCCTTAAAATAAATCTCTAGAAACAGGAATGCTGTGGCATAGCATACTTAAAAATTTAAGGCTTTTTATATGTTTACCAAACTGCCCAGAATTATAAATAGGAAAAACATATTGTTTGGTAATTCACATCTAATCTTGCCTGAACAATCTGATGTCTTCATAAACAGGATGTTACAAACCTGTGTATACCATACTCAACCACACAGGGTAGGTTGTCACGTGATGATACCACCTCTTTTCTACATCTGTCCTTGTTTCCTAAAACCTTCTCTGTGTTATCTTGAATTTCACTGTGTTTCCTCAAACAACTATTTTGAATTCTCTATTTGAAGGGTCACATATCTCAGTATCTCTAGGATTGGTCCCTGGTGGCTTATTTAGTTCATTTGGTGAGGTCGTGTTTTCCTAGATGGTCTTGATGCTTATGGATGTTCATAGGTATCTGGGCATTGAAGAGTTAGATATTTCCTGTAGTCTTTGTAGTCTGTGCTTGTTTATACTAGTCCTTCTTGGGAAGGCTTTCCAGGTATTCACAGGGGCTTGGGTATTGTGATCTAAGTTTTTGGTTACTGCAGCCAAATCTGCATTAGGGGCCACCCCAAGCCCAGCAACACTGTGGCTCATGCAGACTCATAGAGATACTGCCATGGTGGTCTTGGATAAGATCTGGAAGAAATCTCTGAATTACAAGGCAGAGACTCTTGTTCTCTTTCCTTACTTTCTGCCAAACAAATAGATTCTTTCTCTCTGCTGAGCTGTCTGGAGCTGGGGGAGGGATGACACAAACACCCCTCTAGCCACCACCACTGGGACTACTCTGGGTCAGATCTGAAGCCAGCACATCACTGGGTCTCATCCAAGGCCCACAGTGACCACTGGCTGGCTACTGCCTATGTTCTCTCAAGGCCCTAGGCACTACAATCAGCAAGTGGAGAAGCCAGCCAGACTTGTGTCCATCCCTTCAGGGTGGTGAGCCCCAAGTGGGTCCCGAGATGCTGTCTGGGAGCTAAGACCTGCAGTTGAAAACCGTAGGAATCTGCCTGGTGCTCTATTCTACAGTGGCTGAGCTGGCACCCAAACCGCAAGATAAAGTATTTCCCACATTTCCCTTTCTTTTCCACAGGCAGAGGAGTCTTTCCCTGTGGCCACCCCCTCCCTGCCTCCCCAGCTCTAGTCTGTGGCAAGTACCGCCTGGGTATCACTGATGTTCACTAAAGGCCTAAGGACTCTTCAGTCAGTTTATGGTGAATGCTGCCAGTCCTGCGTATCTCCCTTCAGGGCAGTGGGCTCCCTTCTGGCCCCAGGCAGGCCAAGAAATGTCATCCACGAGTCAACACCTAGAAGTGGGAATCCCAAGAGCCCACTTAGTGCTCTACCTCATTGTGGCTGAGCTGGTATCTAAGCTGCAAGAAAAAGCCTCCTTTACCTTTCCCTCTCCTATTCTCAAGTAGGAGTCTCACCTCATAGCCACCACAGCTGGGAATGCATCAGGTCACACCTGAAACCAACATAGCTCTGAGTTCCACCCAAGGCCCATGGCAAGTACTGCCTGGCTACTGCTGCTGATTATTCAGGCCCCAGTGGCTCTTTAGGCAGCAGGTGATGAATTCTGTCAGGACTGAGTCCTTGCCTTCAAGGCAGCTAGTTCCCTTCTGGCCCAGGGTGTGTGTAGAAATGTCCTCTGGGAGCTAAGGCCTGGAATGGGGGTCTCAGGACTCTACCTGGTATCCTATCCTACTGTGGCTGAGCTGATATTCAAGTTGCAAGACAAAAAGGTCTCTTTACTCTTCCCTTTCCTCAAGGATAGGAAAGGAGTCTCTCCCACATCTGCAAGCTGAGCTGCCTGGGATTAGGGGAGGGGTGACACAAGCACTCCCTAGGTCACCCCAGCTGGTGTCTCACTAGGTTGGATGCCCCTCAAGTCTACTAGCTCTGAGCCCAGCACAGCACTAGGACTTGCCTAGGAATTGCAGTCCTTGTGGCCTAGACTGCTTTTCAAGTTTATTTAGAACCCCAACACACTTTAGCCCAAGTTGGCAATACGAAGTCCCACAGTCACCGTGCTCTCCTTCCTCCAAGTACACAGATTCTCTCTCCCACCATGTGGCTACTGCCGGATGGGGAACGGGTGGTGTCAGTAGTTTATGACTGTTTTTCCTATCCTCTCTAGTACCTCTTTTAATAATATGATGTTAAAACCAGGTACTGTGATTGCTCACCTGATTTTTTGTTCTTATGAAGGTGTTTTTTTTGTGTGGATACTTGTTCAATGTAGTGTTTCTGTGGGGAGAGTGATCAGTGGAGGCTTCTGTTCAGCCATCTTGCTGGTTATTCTGTCCTTGTTTCTTGGAATGGTGTTATTTATATTTTTTGCTGAGTTACAACTCAATATCACATATTTTGTGAATCCTTCCTCAAATTCTCCAGAATTACTCTCTATTTTTTTATCATCATTGTTATTTTGTAGCATTTTGTTCATGCATCTATTATAGCACAGCATATTTTAATTATTTACTTTTGTACCTATATAAGCCCCTAAGCTATGAAGTTCTTTTAGATAGAGATTCTATCTTAATCACCTTTTTATTGCCAGGGGCCTGTGACTGGGACTGGCACCATGTTAGGTGATCAATCAATGTTGGCAGAACCAACAAATGAATTTTCAAATACCCAACAGAATCTGAACTAAGTGTGCAAAACATTTTTAAGTACTTTCATTTAATCTTCCAAGCAATTTGTATTATTTTCTCTACTTTTTAGATGAGAAAACAAAAGCCTTAGAGAGGCCAAGGAGCTTGCCCAAGGTAGAGCTGGGATCTGAATTCCTATCTAATTCAAGAGTTGAGACTTCACCACTAGAATCTTATGATTCCTGCTGGTTCTGTGTTTTGATGAATGTAGGTAGAGAAAATCATGAAGATTGTTCAATAAAGAGGCTTGTTTCTTTGTGAAGTTGCTATTTCGAACCTAATATAATTCAATATTTGAGAAGCATCAACTTCACTATCCAGTTATTTCAAAATAAACCTGAAACTAGAAGGATTGAATTATATCACCTGTGAGAAATAACCTAAATACTTTCTTTTTATAATAACCTTGCTGAGATACTATTAAAAGGACAGACCTAAAAACATTCATCTGCCTGCAATGTGACATAATCCATATCCTTGTTTAATAGTTTTATCTTAAAATGCTCCTAAGCTTGCATAGTCTTTATTACTCTTTCCTGGTAAGGGGATGAGATAGTAGGGAGGGGATGTAAGGGTGATGCTGAAAAGGACCAAAAAACCCAACAAATACTATTTGAGGTAGCAGGCTAAACTGTGAATATATACTTTTTAATTTCTGGTATTACCTCAAGAAATTTCAAGCATATAATTAATGACAAATATGATGACCTAGCTCATTGATTTTTACCATCTTCATGAAATACTCTATAGGTGCAGCCTGAGAACACATGTTGAATTACACAATCCTGATGCTTCTAGTAGGTACACATGGTTGAAGGATGACTATATGATACCAAATAGCCCTACAAGGTCAAGTTTTCAACCATCTTCATCACTTACTGCCTGGAAGTCGACTGGCTGAGGAGGTAGAATGGATGACCCATGCCGCCATGCTCTTGTAATTTCAGGCATGGAGACACAGTCCAAGGTAAATGTCACTGATACATATTCCCCTAAAGCTGCATAAAAACAAAGGCAGAGCTTATTGATTTTAAAAAATTAATTTCTTTCTGCCAGATTTCATTTAGGCCCATTGTCTACTTTCTTTGAGAATACCTGGGCAAGCAGAAATTTCCATAGCTGATTTAGAACATGGGGAGAATTGCAAAGAACCAAATTTTTCTTGTCCTTTAATGCAAGAGGAAAGAGATCTTAAGATGAGCATGTTGGTAACTCAGATTGCTAAGAGGAGAAACACATTCAGGAAAATGCCCTAGAGGTACAGGGGGCCATGACCACACTGATGTTATATCCTTTCTGAAGTTAAAGATTCTCGTTCTTGGAAGATTTTTTGTTTTGTCAGCAAATCTCCACAGCCACTATGTTCTATTATAGGCCATTTTATTAAATATGTTTTTCAGGGCATGATAGCAATGTATATGACAGGATTCCTAAATATGAGAGGTGAGAATCCCATTATCTTGGAAATCCTTTTCAAAGAGAAGGTATAATTTAAGATTAAGCCTTGAAGGAATGTGCCCCAACATGCTCTCTTACCATGGAAAGACTTCTGTAAGACCAAAACACTTACAATTTTTGAAAATATAACTAGTCAGTAGTGTTTTGACTTAAAAAGAAAATGTTTTACAGATCCTGAATGTTCCAGATACCAACTTAAAAGGCAAGTGTGAAGGGCCACTTCAGAAAGAAAATAGTTGCAATAGAGGAGTCACCGTCATATTTTCCTTCTTCAATTAACATTGTAAAATGAACCTTTTGAGCCTCTGTCTCTTGTTGATACTGAAAGGAATGTCTCCTTATTAGAAGCAATAAAAACAAAATATAACAGACGCAGCTCATGTCACTTCTGGAAATGGGAAGATGTGATTTAGGTCGGTTCATGAACAAATGACCCTGCAGATACAATTCTTCTAAATCCTGGGTCATGACCCTAAGAGTGGAAATAAAGTGAATTATATGCAACTTGATAGACGGAGCCTGATGTCTTGTGCCACACATAGTATAAGATTGAGTATTTTACTTTATTCAAGTCAGGGCATTTTATTTTACTAAAAAACTCTCTGTCTCCCAACCCTCACCACCACCTCACACACACAAAAAAGCACCACAAACACACCCTGTTTTCATTAACTAAGATACAAAATGCAAAATTCAGGCTCATCTCACAATAGCCCAAAGATGACTCAGGTCCAGTTGCTACACAGAAATCCCTATTGCTGTACAAATGTATGGTAGACCACAATTGTTTTGTGCTAAAGAACAGATAAATGACATGGATTGAAATTACGGTAAATTTAAATTGATGGCCTAATTAGTATTATCTCTTTTTGTATTCATTGTAAGAAAAATTATCCAGGAGGAACTCATTTTGCATTAATGTTGATATAAAGTGTAATTCTCCAGGATTTTCGTTGTAATTTGGCATTAATTAATGCATGATTATTTTAAAGTGTTAATTAAATTGTTACAAAAAGGGACATCTGCAATGGCTCAGAAAGGAAATCACATGAACAATTAGTTTTGTATAGGACTATGGTGCAGTCTCGGAGATCACATGTGTGGCAGGAGCATGAAGGCAGAGGTAGATTGCAGACAGGAAAAACTCTTGCTCTGTCCTGTGTGGTATGAGACAATATATGACCACTTCTCTTTCCCTTTTCATTGTTTGCATGTGAAGAATGGGTAGTTCTAGAGCACTAGATTTTTGTTCTGTGGTTAGGACAGGATGCACATCAGTAGGACTATGGTTCTTTACTTGATTTTTCTGGGACCTTGGCAGACGTCACTGACCATTTCCATGTCAGTAAAAAGAATCACTGAATCATTTTTGTAATATGGTCTAAAGAGCTCATAAATATGCAGCTGTATATGCCTAGGTTAATATTTCTACTGGTAATAAACTCCATACAAAACTGTGACAAATCAAAAGGGAGATAATCTGTGGTAATTCCTTACGCAGTGGACCATCATTGTCAAGGCATCTGGAAGTTATTGAATGCTATCATGGCTTAAGATATATAATTCCAAGAAAATTCCATCATCATTTCATATATCAAAGAATCATGGCAATCAGATAGCAATGTGGGTTGGCAATTCAATGGAACTTGGAACTCAGAGGGAATATATAAATTAGGCTCTAGACACTCTGTCATCATGGTCCCACAGGACACAGAAATTTGGGGAATGTTATTCTGACAGCAACATTATCCTATATTTGGCCCTGTGGGGCTCTACTGAATGAACATTCTTTATCAAGGGTTGTAAACCAAGATCTCCATAGGAAGAGTATAACGAGATACTATAGCACTGTATCACATACAACTGTGAAGTCTTTAAATTGGTTATATATATATATTTTTTCTGGATACCAACTTAATATTAAGGTTGCAACTTTTCCTTTAACAGCCACAATGGGAGCCTCTTATTTTTCAGGTTCTGTGAAATTTTCCTCATAGATAACTGTTTTATGGACCTACAAGGCAAGGCCCAAATTCCACAATCAAGTTGAAGTCAAATCTTTCCTCTTCACATTGAATGATAAGTTGGACAGATAAAATCAGAGTCACTCCATAATGTTTTTGACAGTTCTCCTTAGATGAATGTAATCCACTTCCCTCTTTCATGAAGATGCAAACTCCCCACAGATCTGAGTCTTTCTTGGGTCTGTTGTCCAGCATGTAGCCTGATACCAGGCTCACTCGATAAATCGTTAATAAATTGATTGATTCATGTAGCTCATGAGTAATTGCTTTCCTAAGAAGAGATGGCCACAAAACTTCTAATAGGTTCAACAGAGTCTATTTGAAAGTGATTGTTTATACAGAAGATCAGTATTTCCACACCCAAACTCCCAAACTTTTCCATTACCTGTACTGCTAATCACTAGAAAGGGAAATAAAATGAAGCAGCCTAAAATTCTAATTCAATGTCATCTAACAGGAAGATTTAGTTTGTGGGGGAAGAAACCTCTCTTGGCAGAAAAATAAATGTTTTTAAGATAAAACAAAAATAATAATAAGGAAAAAAAGAATAGAAGCAGAGTTGCTGTTGAAATACTAGAAGAGCCTATTCATCTTCTGGGGAAGTGTTGCACTATGCTTAGGTCAAAAGGGTTCATCCCTGTGCCCTGAGATTTAAATTATTTTAAGGTGAGCCCTCATCTCTCAATGAAGATTCCTTCCATTCTCTGACCGGGCATTCCTGATTTGACCAAATTATCTCAGTTTCCTGATTGTTATAATGTGATTTTCTGAAACTGTTCAATTAAGTTCAGACTTCCTACTTCCCAAAACATTGATTTGAGGAAAAGATGAGAAACGTATATTACAAGACAACAAAGCATTTCAACTGAATATTACACATACCTGTGCTTAAAGCTCATGTTCCAGCCTTACTAACACAAAGCCTTGTTGGCCATTACCTTTTCCTCCTCCTTGTTCACCCCTCTTTCTCTTCCTAGATACCAACCTCTTTCCCTCTCCTTTCCACAGTGAACTTCAGCCCCAAAGTACTGTAACTTCTTTTATAGTATGGTTTTGCTACCTCTTTGTTTTAGTTCTACTTTCATACCATACCCTGAGGCCCTACTCTCTAAACCAAAGTGGGTCTGTCAAGACAATTTTGCCAAACAAAGAGCTATTTAGTCTTTCTTAGGAAACAGAAGTTGCATTCAATTGTGGTTTTAAGTAACTTTGTTTTTTTCTGTTGAGTTTGTCATCTTATAGTTTCAATGGTTACCTCAGGCTCTTTACAAAACTCTGGTTTCTTTGTTAACAGTGCTTCAGTCACTCACATCAGAAGCCAATTCCTTGCGGGCAAGTAACATGCGTCTACTTTCCTTTGTAGGTGTTTGTAAATGCCAAGTAGGCTCTTCTGCCCACTTTGGGTACTAGACAAATGCTGCTGAGGAGCAAGAACAGAGAAATTCAAGGAGATGACAAGAAAAGCATTTCCAGGCCCACGATTTGAATGTGGGAAAGGGAATGTGCAGAAGAGCTTACCACCTTCCCAGCAGCGAGGGTACGGCAGAAGGACACGAAACTAGCTTTAATATTTAAGCATAAGATGCTCCACATTTCTCACTCTAAATTTAGTGCTGTGGCATTCAGTTTAAACTACCTTGTGTCCAATAATATACTTCCTGGCCTGCCCTGAGGTCTTCAGGAAGCATTTTATCTTTGATATAATTGCCAGGGTGAATCCCTAGTTATAACACACTCTACAGCATATAAAATAATTGTTGCAACTGAACCCATCACATAAATATTAGTGATTGAAGAGATTGGTTGGAATAAATCAATGTGGGTGACATATTTAATAAACTTTGTATAAACATTGTTTGCAACAGCTATAAATAAAATTGTCTTTAGGAATTTTACATATTGCACATCCCTCTATTCATGGGAGATGCACAGGCATGATTTCTAGCTGCACCAAATGACAAGCCGTGTAAAACTTGTCCAGATTAGAACAGGCAAGCTAAGTCAGGGAACGTGCCGCAGCAGGTCAGGAGAGTGCTGAGGCTTGCTCCACCCTCTGAGCTTTCCTCATGCACTTGCCACTGGGAACCAGGCTCAGGCTGAGAAGAGCTTCCAGCCAACACTCCCCTCCCTTCCCCTCCCCTGCCTCCCCTCCCCTCCCTTCCCCTCCCCTGCCTCCCCTCCCCTCCCTCCCTCCCTCCCTCCCTCCTTCCCTCCCTCCCTTCCTTCCTTCCTTCCTTCCTTCCTTCCTTCCTGTTTTTCAAAAGAAAAACACACACCATAAATAAAGCATGATCAAGATGGCATTTTACATTCACACAGATTTTGGCATAAATAAATAAAAGGGATTTTGTTCAAATTCTGTCATTCTTACATGCCATCTTAAAATTATCTTTCTCTACCAGTTCATCATATTCTACTATGCCCTGAGAGTCATACTGGCTCCCTCCAGTGGCTGACTGAGCTCTGATGAAACCACAGGGGCATTTCTGAAGGCCATACAGCCTAGTGGTTCCACATGGAATCACTTATTTCCAAGATAATGAGTTCAGATCCCTTTGTGAATTCCAACTCTCAGCATGCATTACTATTCCTGAAAATGTTTGGTAAAGGTGTTAATTTTAATTAATCTACCCCATGGTCTCCCATCCAAATGGCCTATTTCACTGTTCCCATTTTATGGATGAAAAACAACACATTGGAAGGTTGTGGAACAATTGGGAATGCTGGGAGGTCATGGTAATGCCTCACATGTGAGCACCAGGCCAGAGTGCTTGCATGGGGGCTTTCTCTTGGCTTAGAACAGACCCTTTCTCATTCTCTGACTTATTATTGTTAGATTCCAAAGGATGACAAATTGTAGAAATATTTAGGTTCCTTTTTTAAAGAGATCAGATATAATGCAGTGTGTCTTCAGCTTTAAGCTTAATGAAATGTCACATACACATTTGGAAATCCAGGTATCAATTATGAGTCTTACATTGTTTGAAATTTACAACTTTCACATTTATTTTTATTAGTAATATTTTAGTCGCTCAATATATTTCTCTGGCATTAATGGAAAAAACATGGTGCCTTCAAGCAGCCAAAATAATCTCTCTAAATTCCCACTGAGTTTAATCAAAGGCCATGCAATTTAATGGCTAAAGTTACTGCTATATATTTCCAGTGTGCTGGGTTCAAGTCCCATTAAATTAGGCTCTAATTAAAATTCATCTGAACTATTCTTTCATTGTGTAATTGTTTTTTAATTCTTAATGACTCACATTAACCTCCTTTTACTCAAAGGAAAAAAATAGGGAATTAAAAAAACAACAGCCAGGCAGGAAAAAGAACAGTTGAATTAGAGGATGATATGATGCTTTTTTAAAATGCAGCCTGAGAATTGGGTATGCAACACAGAAGATCAAGAGGAGACTTAATTAGGGCATAGCTAAATCATGTGTAATTTGCCATTATTTTCTAAGGTAGCTCTTACTGAAATGTTACTTTTCACTTGCGTTTTTTTTTTTTTTTCATCTTGAGAGCATAGTATCAGACCTTGTATATACAGCTTGCCACTTGCCTGCTGTCAGAGACAGAAGTGACAACACTTGTCACTACCAATCTCCTCATGTCTGGTCTCATCTGAGCGATACATACAGCCTGATTTCCAGGTGTTTGTTGAAACTCCAAGTTATGTAACGTCTTTGCTGTGCTCAGAATGGAAAAAAAGCACCACTGTGGGAATAAATTCTTAGCTTTCTAGGAACAGTTAGTGTACATAATACTGAATTAGCCCAATTCCAGATAATTGAAGGGAAAATTTGGAGACAGAAAGAGGAGGCATTGCAAAATTGATAGCCTCAGGTGACATTGATGGGAAATTTTTACAAACTTTTTAAAAAGCAAAGCAACATGAGTACATAGTTTAAGAAATTAATCACTATAAAAACACTACATTTTTTTTTTTAAAGAACTACTGGTTCCTCTGATCTCCAGCTTACCTACTATCCAAGAGCAGCCACTTTTTCAATAATTTTTATTATGTCTACTCCTGGCCAATTATATTGTGATTTATTAGTTTTAAATAGTATATATTGATCTCTTATAATGGTAGATGAAGAGCTTAGCTTTTATCTCTCTCACACACACACACACACACACACACAGACACACACAGATGCACACAACCTCTTTCTCTCTTCCCTCAATCCTTGCAATAGAGCTTTATCAATTTGGAATTAAATCCACATGTATAATGCTATTGTTGTTACTATACACATATATTTCCTTCATAAGCCAAATAGTTGACACTAGTTTGTTTTCTTGTACAACTGCTTATTTTCTAAAATTAATAATTGTTTTTCCTTTGGTTGGCTTCTTTTTATCTCTAATTATTCACTCATATTCCAAAGTGTGCCTCTTAATACAACTTCTCACCCAGTTAAACCTAATAAGTAATATATCTGTGCTCTCATCAAAACTCCAAGAATTCTACATTTTCTGATTTCAATCTGTACTGGCAACTTCTAAGCCTGCTACATAGTAATTGCCTCCTATATTTGCCCTTGAGTCATCCTGGGAATTACTTTATCCTTTCTCCAATGTTAGATTTGTTTTTTAACAACCCTGTTTTGTTGGAGCATATCCTCTAGTCGCTTTTAGAGAAAAGTTGAATTTAGAAATCTTTTTCCCCTTCAAACTTAAAATTATTGTTTTTCTCCTTTCTAGCTTGCAATATTGCGATATAGAAGTCCAATGCCCCATCTTTTATCTCTAGTGTTCTAAAATTTCATCATAATTCACTTTGTTGTAATCATTTTTCCAATCCTTGTCGCAGGCACATTGAGGGCCTTTGTATTTTGAAGTTATGTTCTTCGATTTTAGGATTTTTTTGCATTTTTCTTAAAAATCACTTCTTCTCCATCATTATCTCTTGAATGCCTCTTTATTATACATTAGGCTTCATTTGTGGTTCCTCAAATTTTCTTTTCTTTTTTGCCTTTTCCTGTGTTCATTTCTTTATATTGCTTATTTTTCTGGAATTATTTTTTGACTGCAATTTATAACACTTTCATTACAATTTTAGCTGCCATATATTAAGAATACTTTATTTTTCTCAGATTATTCTAGTTTTTAATAGCATTCTGTTGTTGATTTATGGTGAAATATCTTCTCCATCTCTCCAAAGATATTCATTCTTTCCATTGTCCATATTTTCTGTCAGTTCTGTTCTTTTGTTTATTTATGTCTCTTTATTTAAGTGTCTGATAATTCTTAGTTCTCTGTTCATAGTTAACCGTTAAAGAGTTTATGGGACCATGTATGTTGGTTCAACTGTAAAATAATGGGCTTCTCTGTAGTACAAAAGAGTGACCAGTTAGGTTTTTCAATGGACCATCTGACTATTGTTATCTGTAGTTCTATAGTGATTTAATTTCTCAGGAGGATTCCTCCATTTCCTCTCTGCTGCTAGCATCTGGAGTTGGGCAGAAGAGCAAAACATCTGGTATGGGGGTGGAGGAGGTGGTCTCAATATTCATTATTTTGCTATTAAGAGTTACTCTTAATCCTAAAATTTTTAGTTCCCACCCATCCCAATTTTTATCTGTAGCTAGTATCCCTGAGCCCTCTCTAAGTGTGTTGTTTTATTTTGGTGCTTTTGATTAAAAAATTGTTTTTTTCTGTTGTCATTATTGTTTTATGTCAAATATATCCACTTGAAGTAGCACTAGTATAAAAGAAGATATCATCAATATAATCTTTCATTCAACAAATAGTGAGTGCCAGATCACTTTTCATAGGCAACTACAGGTCCATCTGTTTCTTCTCTCTTCATTTCCCAGCCAACTTGAGTAGTCAATTTTAGTAAATATATGGACCTTTTAAGTTTTGCTTTTATATCCTGAGGATTTGGGACCAGAGAGACCTGTGCTTGGCCACTGATTCACTATCTGTATGATGTTACATGACCTTTCTGGATTTCAATGTTCTTATCATTAAAGTAAGCTAACTTCTCTGAGACTCTTCTTTCTCAACTGTAGCATGGGGATATAATATCTTTTATAGGTGTAATAATTACCTGACTAATAACATGTAAATTGCCTAGCACATAAATTTTTCCTAATTCCCTTTTCCCTGGAATCTTAATAGGTCATTATATCAGGAATGATTAACTTTAGCTGTATATATTTTTTTAAAAAAGAAAATAGCTGAGGCTGAAACAAGATCGAGGGGGTCAGTTCTATTTATGGCTGGAACTTAGGCCTTTTCTAGCTTTCTAACACTTAACAAATGGAAGTGACAATAATATTAGAAGGATAAAATGTGTATGAAGAACATAGCGTAATGAACACAAAAATGTATGATAACTATTAAAAGGATACAAAAGTCAATCAGTCAGGTTAATCATAACCAATTACCTGACAAAGAATCTGGAAATATAGTTGGTTTATCATGAAGAATGCACCCACCAAAAATCTGATAGCAAATTCTTACTCACCTACAATTGTCTAGAGTGAAAACAAGCAACTTGGCAGTTCAAATTGTACCTCCAGCAACAAATCCCCCACTATTCCACTTTAGGGCATGCAATGCTACTCCCCTAGTGTTGTTTCCCCCTCGTGGCACATAGTCTCAATCTATTGATTGGATTGAAGATGGTAAGAAAAACAATAATGATAATCTCTCTGCATACTCTACATGAGGGTATCTGCTCTGAAAACTTTATTCATCTTGTCTACATTAACATCAGTTAAGATTGGCTTTTGTCCCATTCTTAAAAGATACTTGGTTTCTGTCAAAATTGGAAATAACCTCAGTAAATTTTAGATTTAACTTTTGTCAGCATGCCATTGTTCTTTAGATATTTTTCCTCCAGGGCCTGGCAAAAATATTAAATTCTTTCCAAGAAAAAATTATGATAACTTGAAGAATAAAAATGTTTTACTTTTCCTACAAGGTTTTTAATAATTTTCTGGAATGCTATAATTACTTTCTTCTAAATAGTAAGTGAAATAATTTGCTAAAAATATCTCAGACCACTTTTTAGTTTTGCTTATTGTTCTGGAAACTTTTGTTTCCTGAAACCATTTCAGAACCTATGGGATCCAAATAATTTATTAACGTGCACCAATTTTCATTATACTCTATGTAACTTGCAAAAAGCAAGATTTTCCACCTGTTACAATCAATTGTGTTGATCAACAAAAGGGCATATCTCCCCCATTCCATCTTGACAGAGATGGTTTATTTTTTTCCATTTCCAACCAAAGACAGCAGTTTCAAACAGCCTGTGAAATCCAAGTAGATTTCTACCATACAGAAGTCTATTTCCTGATGGATTCTCTACCCTTTATCCTGAATTATGGACAAAGAGTGATACGTGTTACGGATGGAAGATAGTGGCCAGCTCAGGATTGAGTGTCTTCAGAAATTATGCCCAAATGAATCATGGACGGAACCCATTTTGTTATACTAAAATTTCCTTTGTGCACTAGAGGTCATAAAAATGTTTCACTGCCAAATCTAGACCACTTTATCCTCCAATGAAATTATGATTTCTAAAACACAAAATCTAAGAAAAACTCACATTGGGTAGCAAGCAAGGCCAGCCAATTCATCAATAGCCAGGCATAAAAGTCTACATGTTTCATTTTGCCAATAAGCTTGTCTGCTTCATCTGGTGCCAACAACTCAATCCTCTGAACATACGACATATTGAATAAAGGAACCTTTTCAAATCTATGGAATACTTCAGTTCTCATCTTTCTAATGTATCATCTGATACAAGGGTTCATTCTACCATTCTAGAGTTAATAAATGATTACTGTGCCAAGTCTGATATTCTGGAGGTGCTGAAGTAAAAACTGCCCCAAACATCCCCCCAGGACAGTGGTTATTTTTTAAAACTAATTTACTGTGTATCTTGGAGTTTCTAGAAGTTCACTTATGCAGAAAACTGAATACAGCATTCACCACTGAGGTTTTAACTTTCCATTCTTTGTCAACAATTGTATAATAAAGAGAAAATAGATCTGTAATTATGCAGGAGGAAAATAACTCAATTTAAATAATTGCATCTGTGAAATTCAACTCTGTTGTCATAAAATTTTTGACTAAGAATTCTACAAAAGAATTTACTCTGCTTGGTTTATTACTCAATAGAAATCTATGATAATCTGATAACAGCCACATTCCATATTGGAAATTTGTTTGTTTCCATAGGTCTAAATTTGCTGATGACCTATTTCAAGAGGGCAATCAACCTTTACGAAACTCACTGAGTTCATTTTTCTCTCCTTTGCACCAGATTGAGAGAATATTAACAGATCTGCTGAAGGCCCTAGCAGAATCCTTATGCTAAGAAGAAGGGAAGAACTTGCTTTTTTGCCTTCTGTACAAGAAGAGAAGGACCGAACGATGGTCTACAAGGGAAGCTTGGTGTCAGATGTAGCAGAGGAGCATATATACGTGACACAATTGTACCACATACACGATACCAGGCCTTGTTCTTTTCTGATGTGCAGTTCTTTATCCAGAGGATGCGGGTGTCTGTGGCACAGGCCAGTAACAAATCAAAGTGGAGCTACTGAGCTTACCCTGAGTGGGAGGCATCAAGATTGATAGTGTGATGTCTGTGAGTGAGAGGTGCTGAAGGCTGATGGGGTGGTGAAAGGAGCTGATAGATTACTTTACATGTTATTCTTCAATGCAAAGCCCTTCATGTGTGTTAGAGAGTAATAGTTTCTCTTCTTTTAATGATCTTTTAGTAGGAGAATGGACCAGATGACCTCTATAGATGTCTTTCCACAGGGTAAGTCCAAGTTCTATGTGCTTAGTAAAGGTTTGCCTCTCTAGTAGGCCTTATATGTGAAACAACAGACTTGTTTGATGAGTTGTCTGCTCTCAGGGAGTTTACAATCTATTGGTGGGATAAGAATGCAAACAAGAAATTTCTCAAAAGCAATATATGTCACTATGAAAAAAGAACAAAATATATTACAAGGAGATGTTTGTCACTTTGGTTTATTACTGTATTTCTAGTATCTCAGATAGTACCAAACCCATTGTAGGTGGCCTACAAATATATTTGAATGGATGAATGAATGAGTGATTTCACACAAAATGTATTTAAGTCAAGATTAGAAGTTCCCAAACTGAATAGGTTTACTCTCAAAAGATTACATGCTGTATGATTCAGTTCATATAACACTATTGAAATAACACAATTATAGAAATTGTGAATGGATTACTGATTGCCAGGATTAGGCAGGGAAGGTGACTATGACTATATGAGGGTATTACAAGAGATCCTTGTGATGGAATTATTCTGTATCTTGATTGTGGTGGTAGTCACACAGATTTACACATGCGATAAAATTCCATAGAACTAAATAAATGCATATACAAATGCATGTAAAACTGGTGAAATCTGAGTAATGTTGATAGAGTGTGTCAACGTCAATATTTTCTTTGTGATTTTGTACCATAGTTATATAAAATATTAAAACTGAATGACACTGGGTAAATAATGTGGTTTGGCTGTGTCCCCACCCAAATCTCATCTTGAATTGTAGTTCACATCATCTCCACATGCCGTGGGAGGGACCCGGTGGGAGGTAATTGAATCATGGAGGCAGTTAACCTCATGTTATTCTCCTGATAGTGAGTGAATTCTCATGAAATCTGATGGTTTTATAAGGGGCTTTTCCCGTTTTTGCCAAGCACTTCTCCTTGCTGCCACCATATGAAGAATGATGTGTTTGAAGCTTCCCCTTCCGCCATGATTGTAAGTTTCCTGAGGCCTCCCCAGCCATGCTGAACTACGAGTCAATTGAACCTCTTTCCTTTATAAATTACCTAGTCTTGGGTATGTCTTTATTAGCAGTGGGAGAACAGACAAATACAGTGAAGGATATACAAGCTCTCTCTGCAGTATTTCTTAAAATTGTAGATGAATCTACAATTATTTGAAAATAAAAATTTAGACAAAATATCTGAATTGGTTTATTGGAGAAGGGTTCATGGAGAAGTGGGAATGAACTTGGCTTTGAAAAAATGGCAGGATTTGGATAGGAAGCGAGGAGAGTGCTTGGATGGTGTGGTGAATGGGCTAGAGAGTAGGCTATAAGAATTTCAAAGGAACAGTCATCCATGTGAATATGGAAGAAGCTGGCAGCGTGGTTTGTTAATTTGGTGGCATGGTTTTTAGTAGCAAAAGTAGGAATTTTGAAGTTCAATCTCCCTCACCCTGTTGGCCAGTTCCTACACTGTCCTCTGTATGATGGCAGCAAACTCTCTAATGTCCGAATGTAGGGTTTCTCACTTGCATCACAGAGGGCATGATACTTTCTTGGCAGTGATAGGAAGATTAAACAAGCTAATGCATGTCAAGGGTCCAGCTCAGATTTTGGCACATGATAGATATTTAGCAGATACAGATTCCTTTCCGCTGCCCTTAGACAAAGTCCTACAGGTAAAGCTAGGGTTCTTAGGTCAATCTCGAGGCAGGTTATCACACATTCGTAGCACTGCTCAGTGCTGGGGAAGCTGCAGAATGGAGCAATGCCAGGAGGAGAAGCCTGTCACCCATTAGCCCTAAGCCACAGCAGAAGCCCAGTGTGGGCAGAGAATATGAGCGGGTGACGAGAAGTATCTTCAGTCTCTGGACTGGAAGGCACACCTGGCCTTGTGAGAGGAGAAAGACAAAGTTCTCAGAGCAGCCTGTCACAGCCAGAAGCTGTGACCACTGCTGCCTCTGCTTATGCTGCACACAGCAAGGAAATAAAGCCAGGATGTCTTCTGGGCAGTGGTGGTGTGTCCATGCTGAGCCCAGGGCAGAGCTTCATTCCTCTTTCCCTGCACACGTCAGCCAGGATGGGAGCTGCTGGGAAAGCCAGCTGGCCGCATAAGGAGATTCCCCTTCAGCAACAGCAACAGCAGCAGCCGCAAGAACAAAACAGAAAACTTTTAAATAAAATGTTTGCTCACATACCAACAATTTTCTTAAATCTACATGGAAGATTAGTACCAATTTGGAGACAGATGAAAGATCTAAAATAATAACTTTCCAAGGAGTGTTTCTCCCTCATTTTCTCTAATTTCAAAATTCAAAATGATTACCATTTTAAAATCTTGGTTTGTGTGTGCGTGTGTATGTGTGTGTTTCCATGTGTATGTATGTGTGTGTTTTGTCTACAGTGAGTATTAGTACATTTTCTGCTATTTTCCTTCAAAGAAGAAAAACAGATTGGAGAGACGAAACTCTAGGCTGACAATATATAGTTTTGTAAATACAACATGTAACGATACAAGCATTTACCAACAGGCATTAGCTGTAACAATATGAATTCCATGGCTGAGCAGCATAAAACATATTTAGAGCCATTGCTCTACAGCATGCTACTGATGTCGTAGGATTGTGTTTATCGAGATGTACAGTGAAACCTAAGGAGCTGCTTGCACACAAGAAAGGAATCTAAATTGACTTCTCCAAATTTCTGCTGCTTTCAGGTAATAAAAACCTAACACTCTGGACTCTAAACAAAATCTTTGTCAAAATGAATGGTTAGTTTGAGATCTGGTCAGAAATGTCAGGCTAAGAAAATAAGTCAACATTTTTTGTGACAGTGGTAGTGGGTTTTTCTGTTATGGTGGTGATTTTATTTTTGTATAGTTCCATTTGTTTTCTGTTTTCACTGCTATTGATACATCAGGCATCCAGTCATGAAAAACAATGTCCATGTCACTAAAATGGCCTCCAGGCATTCAGTATATCTACATTGGGGTTAAACATCTGTGTGAAGATGTGACAGCACACCCTATAAAAGGTATTATTGAGTAATATAGACTTTCTGTAATAACCAAACAGTAAAGAATATAGCTTTTTAAAGGTCTCCCCATGGCTGATCTCATGACTCAAAGATAAGACACTGTGCTGCAAGCTAAGTAATAAAATCTTGAGGATACTCTGGGCTAGCTTGTGACAAATCATATCAAAGTATTATTAAAGAAAGAACTTGAGACCCAAGACTATTATTGATTCTTGACAGAATTTCTTATAAATAAAGTGTTGCAATCAGGTCCCCGACTCGCCAAGGTCCTAGTAGAATTCTTCCTATTATAGGGGAGGCTGCAAAATAGTAACGCTCCATTAGTGAGAGACGAAAGCCTCTGTGTGCAGCACCACAAGGATGGGTCATGGTCAAAAGAGAGCCAATAAGAACACAATTTCCAAAGGCCTTTTAAGGCCCTCTTTGCTGATCCCTTTTTGAAATGGGTAAAGCTGCCTCTGAGCTTCAATGTAAAGCAGCCTGTGCCCTGACTGTGTTCACAGAATGAATCTGTGACCCTTCAGAGCACTAAGGACACACCTCCATTAGTGTCCATATTCTTACAGGGAAGAGGTTGATACAGTCAACTGAAATGACAGGGTGATAAATATAAAACCACTATCATCAATAAGACTGGAATGTAAAAGCACTTAGTTTCAGCCTAAGTAACTTACAGAAAGTTTGGTTTCAAGAACCAATGCGTCATCCATCACTACTCTACCTTCTGTTGACAAAGTAATTGTACGATATCTAGAATGGAGGTTCAATACGAGCTGACATTTTTGAAAGGAGGAATTGTGTGCCGTACTTACTCATTAAATGTATTTTTCCTCTACTAAAGATGTTTCCTTTTTTAGTTTATGTATGAATAACTTTAACTAAAGTTCCCTTGACACTCTGACTTTGCTCTGAATAGCACCTATGTTCATTAACATAAAACCTGAAAGAAAATAATTTTAATGTAGTTTTTTTAACACTTCAAAAGCCTCTAACAAATTGATCGAGCACAATTATGCATTCTAAAGGGAATTATAAAGAGATCACAGAAGGTTGAAAAGTTCTAGTTAAAAAAATAAAAAAGAAAAACTTTGGGGTGATAAAGAAAAGAAAAATAGGCAGTTAATGTGAAACTACAAGACACATGAATAAAAGTAAACTTTGAATTTGTAGGTGTTTTTTACTTTTCTATAAATGCAGTGTTCGCAGAGAAAAATAAACAAGAACCCACACCAGGATAAGGCTCAGATAATTTGACAGAATAAGGTATATATTATTCAAATGTATGAACTTTGGAGTCAGACAGACCTGGGTTTGAATTTCTGCTCTGCCACTTACCTGCATGATGATGAGCAAATTATTTTTTTCTAAAACTCAGTTTCTTCATTTGTAACCGATGTGAGGATTAAATAATACTTTTTTGTGCTTTTAAAAAATGTATTATTTAATTGTTAAGCACTTAACATTGCTTTATACACACGAGGCATCTAACAATTTGGTCCTCCCAATTCCCAAACCAAGCAAATCATGAGATGATTAGCTCTCTCTCTTAAATCTTACAGAACTTTTTTGGAAGAAGTAATTGTCCTCATTAAAGTTTCAGGGTAGGAATAAGACAAACTCTGTTCTGAGGTGGGTGCATCAACTCAGGCTTAAATTTCTACCCGTTTAATGGCAAGTGGAGCATTCTTGGCATTTCCTTGATCCATATATTTTTCTCGATCCTGTTGCTTTTTTTTTTTTAAAGTTTTTTTTTGTAAAGTTTAGCTAAATCCCACCTCTTCCAAGGAGCCATTCCAGATTCTTCCAGTTTGACTCCCACTTCTCTAGTGGGTTATTGTTGGACTTAATTTCCATTATATAGTGAGGTCTTAGAGGGCAAGAGCCCTGTCTGGTGTGCCTTTGTCCTCACAGTACCTAGCCTTGGCCTTTGCTAATGATGAACACTCAAGAAATACACCTTGAATGTCTATTGATATGCTATCTTATAAGACCAGGTTAAGGATAAAGCCCCAGAACTTGAAATAAAATCTCTAATTCCCAGATGAACCATGCCCCTAGCTCTTTCTTCATTTTGCAGATGTAGTCATTGTGATCACCATACAGTCACTGAAATTCAGGCAGTCAATCAAAACCATTTACTGAGCCCCAAAGTGTTGTAAGTAAGGGATATGCAAGATAAATAAAAAGCTGTACACCAACCTTTGAGAAACTTACTATCTTGCTAAGAAAATATACATGAGGGGGATGTTAAAAACACACCACCACCATATGTAGGTTATAAATCTTAGGCTGCCAGGCAATAAACCTCAGTGGATATGTTCCCCCATTGCCCCGGGCCATTGTATACAAGTTATAGCACAGAGACTGTATCAGTAAAACTATATTGGACCTGTTGCTCTGCATGAGTTTAGATTTATATTTAGCTCGAAAGTCCAGGAAAGCAGGACAAATCTCCTCTCTTGTTTTAAATTACAGCCTTCCTAGTGGTTACAGACATGAGTGCTGGAGACAGTCTGCCTTGGTCAGCATCTCAGTTCCCTTTTTCACTTGTTTGGCCTTGGACAAGTCACTTAACTCCTTGATCTATCACTTTCTTCATCTGTAAAATGGGAGTAAAAATCAGATGTTCCTCATAGCATTTTGGGGTTGATTAATTTAGTAAATTCAAGTCAAGCACTTACGACATTACCTGTCACACAGTGAGCACTTAATACACACTGTTTATCATTAATTGTTTCTTGGAAGCAGTGCATTTTGGCAAGAACACTGTTCACTAAGGCTGTTGATTCCATGGCGAAATTTATTCTCCAAAATTGAAAAACTTATCCTAGGCCTTATTGCTGGTTGGATTTTTCTTGCTTATTGACGAAAATTGCAAGGAAATAAAGAAGAGTGAGACAGGAGGGGCTAAAAGTTGTGACCCTTAGAAATGTCATGAGAAGTGTAAAATGGAGCAATGAAGAGAGTGGTGATACCATAAAGGTTGTCCATCATTTATCTGAGAGAAGGGGGAGAGCAGTTAACTGTAAACCTCAGGCATGTGTTGATCTTGCAGTTTTAACAGTTTGCCAGTACTTGACATGCACATACCTATATACTTCCAAAAAATCCTCATTACAACTTTTATTACCTCCATTTTAGAATTTAGAATATGGAGACTCCAGGAATTTAGGTGACTTGTCCAAGGTGAGACCAACAGCATGTGTTGAGTCCAGTATTGGCTTCTGTCTAACTCCAAACCCTTTAGTCTTGCAAAGACACTCTTATAAAATAGTTCTTCAAGTAGAAGAAGAATCACTTTACCATGAATTAAATTTAGGGCCTACCTTTCACCCTGCACATAGGTTATAGCCACCAGTAAATTTCTCCTGAAATCTAGAAAGCAACTGGCTTTAAACAGAATCCAGTGTATATATCATTTGTACAAGTGGAGAACCTTTGATTCTTAACCTTGAAACTTCCTCTGCCCCAACACAACATTTAAGAGAAAAAAAGCAAATATTCTTTTGCTGTTTAGATGCTCTGTTGCCTGCCTTCTGCAGCAGCATTGAGGTCCCTGGAGCACCTGAACCCATTTATATTCCATCTGTTTCTTGCCTTCCTAAAGCAATTTTATTGTGCCCCAGAAAGCTTTTCTTCTCTCAGAGAGGGGAGAAGCACTCAAAGACAAACAGCATGCACCAGAGACTTTGCAGATAGGCAAGAAGGATAAACAGGTTCAAGAGCCAGGAACACAGATATCTGAGCCTGTAGCACTTAGACATGCATTGGCCTGCCTGATTCTTGGCTGCAAGATTACCACTCAAAGAGACCTGTACCTAGGAGTCCACTCTGTGGGGAGAAAGCTGAACTTTTCATATGGTGGGTGAAACTCAGAGTGCTACTAAGAGACAGAGAGTAGAAAGGCATGCAAATTGATGGGAAGGTAGATTCTCACACATCTTGTTAAAATATAAAGAAATACTGGAAAGCTAAATGGCCACTGAGTGCTGAGAGGGCTTGGAAAATCACTTTTCTCCCTGAGAATGGCCTCAAGCTTGTCCTCCGGAAGCAAGAACATCCAAAGCCTATCCGTTTTGGTCCTTCAGGGGTGGATGTTGGCTGCTCCTGGGGAAAGGCTCCCCTGTGAAACCCTTGAAAGTGTTTCCCTGGAGCCATGCCTAGTTTACTGGCTCCTGTTTGGATGCAGTTATGACTGGCTTAGGAAACTGAGGGAGTGTGGAATCAGCAGGGGTAGGGATATGCAGTAGAGGGCAAAGGGGACTTGTTCATAGCTTTTCAGGTATCTGGAAACAGCGCTTAACATGGACTTCTCTTATTCCGAATTGTTATGGGAGTCAATTATTCCACCTATTAGGTTTTAATGTAGCACCAATAAGTCAAAACCAGTTTAACAACTAAGAATTATAGTTGGTATAAAATGTTTGAATTTAGGCTAATAACATATACTAAGTTATAGACAGATGAGATTTAAAATGACTAAGGTAAGAAATTGGGTTCATAATGGACACATTAATAGGCCACTAAACTGACTTTAAAGGCTCTGGCAGGCACATTCAAGACACCAAATATATAAAAACTCCATCCATCTTGAGCTTCCTCATCATGTCACCTAATAGAATTTCAAACACTATTAGCACACTGATAAATGGTTATTATATATTACCCATGCATGCTGCCTTATGAATTAAAAGACAAGCACAGGCATCAGGCATTTGTTGTATTGGGTAATTTTTCTTTATTCTTGATTATGAAATACTGAGTTTTACTTCCCCAGGTTGTTTCAGGAGCCATGAACCCCTTTCTAATTTCAGAAAACAAACATAAAAACCCTTTTGTAGCCAGAATGACCACATCTATGACGGGATAAATATCCAGAATAGCTTGAGAGAAAGCCATCCAGGGCAGCTGCTGTGGCACTCAGCTGACCAATATCTGAGGCCAGACCTAACTTTCCATTGCCACATCTGCCAGGCCAAGGACCATCATTCATTTACTCACCAAACATTTTTTTTGAGCAACTACTCTAACCCAAATGTTGTTCTAGTCACTGTCAATATGATAGCAAACAAAAGACATGATTTGTGCACTTATGGTGCTTGAGGTTTTGTGGGAGAGATAGGCACTTAACAACCGAAAACTTGTTAATTACAAATATAGTTACTATGTGGGACCTATGGAAGACAGAGAGAAGAATTCTCTGAGAAATGGCAGTTAATCAGAAATCTGAATAAGATTTATTCAAGTAAAGAGGAAATATATATTTAAATTTCTGAAGCAGAAAGCTCTTATGCTCACCAAAAGAAATGGATTATGACTAACAGAGGACACTTCATGAAGATCAGGCCAAGGACTTAGGGTTTTGTCCTAAGAGCAATGGAGGTCACTGAAGAGATTTAAGCAGGGGAGCCATGTGGTTAAATTTGAGTTTTTAAAAACACTGCTGTTACTGTTATATGAAAAATGGGTTGATGGGATCAAGAGGGACAGCTAGAAGTGTAACTAGGGAGCTATTTCGGTAATCCATCTGTGTGATGATCGAGGCTTGCATCAAGATCAGGATGCTGACGGTGGAAATAAAGAACACTGAAAGGATTCAATATACATTTTGAAAGTGGGGTCAACGAGACCTGAGAAGGATAGGATAGAGGGATGAAAAGAGAGGCAGGTGTCAAGAGCTACTTTCAGAGTTCCAGCATGAGGAGCTGGATGGACAGAGATGCCGTTTAGCCCCCTGAGCTTACAGAGATATAAATCCATAAGGAAATTCCACTGAAAGTACATTAATCCCTTGTCTATTGCAATAGCTTACTTTTCTGGAAGACTCACTGATGTAGAACTGAGTCAAGTAAGAGATAATACTTCCATGGAAGCCAAAATAGATATCATAAAATCTATGAGCTTTGATGTAGAAAAGTTCCTAAACTCTCAATCAAAACCATCTATTTACTCTTCCTCTTAACACAACGTATTGAACTTTCTCACATAGCACTTACATGGCCATAAAATAATGACATAAAGCAAAATACAGAAACAAATGAATGACCCCACAGAGTAGGTAGAAACATCCATAAGAACATGGAAACAACATGAGAGTATGCAATTTGCAATGTGAAAAAAAATGTTTGTGTGATATGGAAAGTTTTCATTGTGTTGATCATATTTGCCCAAGAAAAATACACCTTCACTGAATTTTCCCTATACGTTTTTATTCATTAGAATAATTTCTATTACTGCTTTTATTTCTTTCTTTGTTTTTTGTCCTTTTCAGTTCTTCTCTCTTTCCCTGTCGTTCTTATCTTTACATTCTTTTTCCTTGGCAATTACAAAATTAGACTTTCAATATTTATAATTAGATCTATGAAAAAAGACACAGTGAAGGTTGTAGAGTTTCTCAAAAGTCAGCTAATATACAAAGAAGACTGTAATAATCATTCTGAATTCTCAATGAAGTATCACTATGATCTCCTTAAAAATAAAGAGACGAATTTATCTTTGTATCCTCAGATCTTAGCATATACCTAGAAAAATTGATTTAAAATTTCTTGAGGGAATGGGTATAATGATAGTCTAAGCAAATAATATTGAATCTTTGGGAACGGTGATGAGGTCTATTTGGCAAAGAGTTTGTCAGGGTAGTCAGTAGGAGGGCAACTTACATGAAAGAGATAAGGGAAAGTTTTAGATTAGGTATTAGAAGGCCTTTTTTTTTTTTTTTTTTGGAGATGGAGTCTCACTTTGTCATCCAGGCTGGAGTGCAGTGGCACGATCTCGGCTCACTGCAACCTCCGCCTCCCAGGTTCAAGTGATTCTCCTGCCTCAGCCTCCCGAGTAGCTGGGATTACAGGCACTCACCACCACGCCTGGCTAATTTTTGTATTTTTAGTAGAGACGAGGTTTCATCATGTTGGTCAGGCTGGTCTCGATCTCCTGACCTCGTGATCCACTCGCCTCAGCCTCCTAAATTGCTGAGATTACAGGCATGAGCCACCATGCCCAGCCCTAGAAGGCCTTCTAAATGTCAGAGTAAACTATTTTTTTTCATGTTAGATTGCCCAGGAAAATTGTGGCATCACTTTCCTTTGGAATTTAATTGAATTTGATATTTTTATTATTGTATAAATAATATTACAAGAAATTGAAACAAAAAGAAAACATAAATCCAAGTTTCTAGCAATTGAACACATCAAATTAAACTCCCATTTATGTGAGTTTTTCCCTAGTCCCTGCCTACAACACACACACACACACACACACACACACACACACACACACACAGAGAAACTAATATCTGAGGTAATCATAGCATGTATACAATTAAGCATTTTCTTTTGTGTAATATTATATCATAAACTTGTACAAAATTTTCAGTGATGATTTTAATGCATTAAAAAGTCCATCAATTTGAAAATGATCCAATCACCTATCTGCATTTCAAAAATTCATTAAAATAACAATGAAAATATATCAAGAGGAATACATCAATATCTATTAATTCACATGTTGTTCATCCATTAATTCAACAAATATTTATTGAATGCCAATCATATGTCAGACACTTTAATAGACTCTGGGTACATCATGGGAATTAGAGTTTATTTCTGCTCTCATAGTGATTACAATTTAATGAGATGGAGAGACATTCTTCCCAGGGAACCACAGAAAGAGTCAATCTTGGAGATGACAGGCATGAGGATCAGGAGTGGGCTTTGGTACATAGGTTCAGGACAATTAAATAAAAAGATTTCTATAAAAGAGCTGGGACTGGTGATTCCTCCACCTCCCACAAGGGTAAAGAGTAGCATTTGCCTCCACTTTAATCAAGTCCTTGGGAGCTGATTTCTAAACTTGTCTTTCAAAGAGTCCTTACTGGAGAACTGGGAATAGAGAAAAGAGACCAGAGCTAGAGATAACTCTAGACCCACACAACAGTCCAAAGTGTGAGTGGAGTTGTGGGGTGGGAAGAAAAGACAGCTCCAGGCTGGCACAGGAATGAAATAAATAAATAACTTTATTCTGTCCTCAGAGTAAACTCTCCCTTTCAATGGTGATGTTGGGAGAACTGATGCTACATGCCTATTTCCTTCCTACACATTCCACAGGGAAGCTTGACTGTCAGAAGCACAGCCCCCTGGTGGCCTTACCAGGAAGAGGAGGGGGCCTTTGGTAAATCAAGTAATGACCACAAAAATCTTACCATTAACTTATGCTAATTGCATGATCCTCATTTATCCATGCTGACAGTTACCTAACCAATAGCATAAAATAAGGTTATCAAAAATAAACAAATAGAACAAATGACCCTAGGGAAATGGAGCTAGTGTTAAGAACAGAAGAAAACCTAAAAATTTGATTGGTTATCCTAGTATATATTCAAGAAGATATTATATCCCTAAAACACAATTAGGCCACCCCAAAAAGAAATAATCAGGAAGTAAGACAGACTTTTAAGAAATTAAATAAGATTTCTAAAAGGTAAAGAAATGAATAAAAGAGCTCAATAATGAATGAACATGGCTGAAAAATGAACTTGAGTGGTTTGGAAGATAAGGTTGAGAAAAATACTCCAGAACTAAATAACAAAGGAATGGAAACTATGGGACAATGCTTCATCAAATGCCAATTCAGAAGAGATCAAAGTATCTAGAATTCTTGAGGGAAATAATATTTCACACACATGGGAAATACAGTCAAATAAATGATAGAAAAAAATTTGACTGAGCTAAAGGCACAACTGATTATGCAAATTGAAATCCTAGATGCATTTTTATAAAATTTCAGAACTTAATAGCAATGAGAAATCCTAAGAAGTCCCAGAGAGAAAAAGTAGATTATCAACAAAGGACAAAAAATATACCAACATTACACTTTTTAATCAGAAGTAAAAGCTAGTTAATAGGCAACTTTAAAGTTTTAGCCAAACTGTCATTTCTGTTGGAGAATTCATACAAGCCTTCTCTTAGAAAAAAAAAAAAAAAGTAAAAGAAATTACTAGAGGATGCACTTCAATGAAACAAAACAGGAATCCTGAAATAAATAAGACATGGAATTGAAGCACAATGGTACTAACACAGGGCAATACAAAAAGACAGTAATTGTGCAGCAGCCCTAATAAGCAATGTGTAAAATCAGTGAGAGTGCTATGTAAAAAATATCTTTAATAAGCAACTTGATTCTTTTACAAATTGCATAATCCAAAAATGAAAGTTCTCTATGATAACATAAAATCACTTGCATTTTCCCTATCTCAATATGAAAAATAAAGGTATTTAGCAATTCTACGAATAAATAGACGCAATGAAAACCATCATCCAAACAATGCGCTCATTCTAAGGAAGTTAACAAGTATAGCCAGGAAAATAGACTCTGTTTGCTCACATTCTCCTTTAAGTGGTGGAAATTGAAATTGTCCAAAGATGGACATATACTTCTCTGTGGACCCAATCACTTCACTTCGTTGTTCTGGAAATAATATTTATATTACAATGATATTACATAGGTGTTGATTTTCAATTTATAAAATCAACTTACAGAGACAAAGCAAAGAAGACAATTATAATTACAAGACATGTAAGAGTAATAGTATAATTAATTGGACTGGGATCTGAAGAAAGGGAGAGAAAAATAGATGAAAAAAAGTAGGCTCATTAATTTCCTCACTTATCTAGTTAAGACTCAATAGATGCTCTCTAAATTGATGAATAAAGAATAAATAAAGACCTAGATATATTATTTAGTTATAAATGTAATGGCTAGAAGTACTAATAATATAACTAATAAAACTGAGAGATAAGTGTGTTAAAATCCTAATGTTTTATAGTTTGGCATAAACAGATGCAGTCTAAAGTTGATAAATTGGGAAACAGACATATAAATATATTATTTAGAATTTATGTAGCAGTTCATGGTGGATGAACCTTGACTCTCATTACAGCCTGTTGTATTGTTTGTTTATAGCAGATGACTTAGGAAAATAGCTCTCAGTAATATGTGATAAAAGAACTCATAACTGTCATTCAATTTCAAGTCTAATTTCTCTAGGAGGAAAAGATTGCCTTTTTTTTTTTTTTTTTTTGGAGATAGTCTTGCTTTGTCACCCAGTCTATGGTTTGTGTGTGTGTGGTAGCCTGACTTTAATTCCCATGAGAAGCAGAAACTGACAAAATGTCCAGCTCAGGTGCAATGAGGAGCAAAGCAGAGCCATCTTAAGCAGAAACAACTGGTGACTCTAGGAATTTTCAAAAGAAAATGGGCTACTTGGGGGAATATTCAAAGCACTGTGAAAACCATATATCCAAGTCTTGATTCCTGATAATGTGTTCTGGATATGGCAAAGTAGGAAGAATCTTGTAAAGACCTTTCAAAGTTTAGGTACCTTTCTCATGCTTTTGGGACTTGAGTTTTGCTAGTTATTCCATTTTTTAAATCAAACACATTTATCTGATTTTGAGAAAAGATTTTATTTGAAGTAGTCAATGATAATCATCCATCAAATTCCATTTTGATCCACTCTGGACTTTTTTTTAAGAGGCAGAGTCTTGCCATGCTACCCAAGCTGAAGTCCTGTGGCTATTCACAGGCAATCACAGCGCACTACAGCTGGCAACTCTTAGGTTCAAGTGATTATCCTGTTTCCACCTTATAAGCAGATAGGACTACAGGTGTGTGCCACTGCATTCAGCTCTCACTGCGAACAATTTAAATGCCACTTTAAAGAAAATCCAAGTCTGCTGTTAGGACCCTCGCTCTTAAGAATATTTTGCAAAGAAAAGCATAAAAAGAGACTGTGCTCAGATGCTCAAGACAGCACATTAGACACGTATCACCAGGAGCTAGAGCTGCACAGGGCTGTGCTTACTCCTGCTGCCCTATGTTGCTCAATGTGCATGCAATGTGGGGCCAGACAGACAAGATGACTGGTCATGCTTCCCTTAAAAACTGTGTGCCTCTTGGCAATTGCAAAGCCTCTCCAAGCCTCATTTTCTCACCTGTAAAGTGGACATATTAAAGACAATTAGATACAACCTACCTCATTGATTTATAATGGTACTCAAATAAGATCATTTGTTAATGGTTCTTTATAAATTTAATGTATTGTTGTTATTAATATTACCATTCATATCATCATGGGATAGATTTTAAGAAAACTCTTTCACTTGGCTCATTTTTCTTTCTTTTGCTCTTGCCTAGCATTGAGCATATTGATGGCATAAGATTTCAAATGGTTATGCCAGCTCATTGGCTTTTCTTCTCCAAGATCAAAAAGGCTCTTCATCTTGACCACACCAGTGAAATGGAATTTAAGTTTCCTTAAGCATAACATCAGAGTTCCAATTAGGAATTTTTGCGGCTGGCTACTTCCATAATTAGACACATTTGGTGGTTCCTTTTATCACCCTCCATTCTCAAGTCCTTCATCTTATATTACTTCTCTATGTGTCTCTCTCTAAAGTCAATGCCTTACACATTTCTGTATCTCTTTGATTTGCCAGTTTCTGTGGTCCGTTGTCTCCTACATATCCTCTTGCATCATTAGTAAACTATCATTAGATGCTTAATAAATTACTAGTATTTATTAATAATTTATTAGAATCCCTTTCAAACAAAGGATTTTGAAGTGCCAATTACTGATTGGTATGGCCAGGTAAAACCACTTTTTTATTAAATCAGGCTTATGAATATAGATAGGAAATACACCCTTTGTGATAGGTAGATCTCTGAATCAAATTGAGAATGTTTCTCTAAGCATTTTTCACATCTCTTTAGCCATCCAGAACTATGAATTTTATAACATTTAACTTTCTATATATTTTATAGTTAATAAAGGGATTAAAAATTAAGTAAAATGAGAGTCATCTATTATTTTATTAGGTTGCAATACTGCACAAAGTACTATAAAAAGCATTGAAAAATACAAATTATTTCAGAAGACTAATTAAAGAAGAACTCAAGTACCCTAATTCTACACACCATTATATTTTTAAAATAACCCATGAAACAAAGAAGGTTGGTTTGTTGTTGCTTTTCCAAAGAAGCATGTGGTAATTTTAACATGGCTTATGGCAATGCATTAATTGCATAAAATATCATTTCTGGGACTCAGTCTGCAATTCTCTTCTCTATCTACACTCGCTCCCTCAGTGATCCCATTTATTTTTGTGGCTATAAGTACCACCTCTATACTCTTGATTTCCCACTTGTATTCTTGTCCCAACCAGACCTCAATGCATACGTCCAAATACTGACTTCACTTTACACCTGGATGTGCAATAGTCAATTCAAACTTAACATTTACAAACAAACTGAACTCCCCATTCTTCCTACCAAGTACTCCTCTCACAATCCTTCTCATACCTGTACAGGGCACCAACATTCATTTAGAGGCTAATATTAAAATCTTGGATTCATCCTTGATTCCTCTCTTTCTCTCACTTCCCACATTCAATTCATCAACATATCTTGTCAAACACACATTTAAAATATTTCCCAAATGGACCATTTCTCACCATGTCTACACATTTCATCCCAATCCAAACACTATCACCTTGTATCTGACAATAGCAATGGCCTCTTAGCAGGTTTGCTGCCTCTATTCTTACTCTATACTGTCTATTCTCCACATAGCAGCTAAATGACCTTTTTTGTTGTCATTCAGGGGATTTTTCTTTATTTCTTCTAAAAAAAAAAAAAAGAGATACATGTGTAGAATATGCAGGTTTGTTACATAGGTATACATGTGCCATGGTGGTTGGCTGCACCTATTGACCCATCCTCTAAGTTCCCTCCCCTTGCCTCCCATTCCCCAACAGGCCCTGGTATGTGTTGTTCCCCTCTTTGTGTCCATGTTTTCTCAATGTTCAACTCCCACTTGTGAGTGAGAACATGCAGTGTTTGGTTTTCTGTTCCTGTGTTAGTTTGCTGAGGATGATGGCTTCCAGCTTCATCCATGTCCCTGCATAGGACAAGATTTCATTCCTTTTTATGGCTGCATAATATTCCATGGTGTATGTGTACCACATTTTCTTTATTGAGTCTATCATTGATGGACATTTGGGTTGGTTCCATGTCTTTGCTATTGTAAATAGTGCTGCAATAAACATACATGTGCATGTGTCTTTATAGTAGAATGATTTATATTTCTTTGGGTACATACCCAGGAATGGGATTGCTGAGTCAAATGGTATTTCTGGTTCTAGATCCTTGAGGAATTACCATACTGTCTTCCACAATGGTTGAACTAATTTACATTCCCACCAAATGTGTAAAAGAGTTCCTATTTCTCCACAGCCTCACCATCATGTTTGTTTCCTGACTTTTTAATAATCGCCATTCTGACTGGCGTGATATGGTGTCTCATTGTGGTTTTGATTTGCATTTCTCTGATCAGTGATGTTGAGCTTTTTTTCATGTTTGTTGGCTGCATAAATGTCTTCTTTTGAGAAATGTCTGTTCATATCCCTTGCCCACTTTTTGATGGGGTTGTTTTTTTCTTGTAAATATGTTTAAGTTCCCTGTAAATTCTGGATATCACACCTTTGTCAGATGGGTAGATTGCAAACATTTTCTCCCATTGTGTAGGTTGCCTGTTCACTCTGATGATAGTTTCTTTTGCTGTGCAGAGCTCTTTAGTTTAATTAGATTCCATTTGTCAATTTTGGCTTTTGTTGCAATTACTTTTGGCATTTTCATCATGAAGGCTTTGCCCATGCCTATGTCCTGAATGGTATTGCCTAGGTTTTCTTCTAGGGTTTTTATGGTTTTGGGTTTTACATTTAAGTCTTTAATCCACCTTGAGTTAATTTTTGTATAAGGTGTAAGGTAGGGATCCAGTTTCAGTTTTCTGCAAATGGCTAGCCAGTTTTCCCAGCACCACTTACTGAATAGGGGATCCTTTCCCCATTGCTTGTTTTTGCCATGTTTGTCAAAGATCAGATTGTTCTAAATGTGTGGTGTTATTTCTCAGGTCTCTGTTCTGCTCCATTGGTCTATATGTCTGTTTTGGTACCAGTACCATGCTGTTTTGGTTACTGTAGCCTTGGAATATAGCTTAAATTCAGGTAGTGTGATGCTTCCAGCTTTGTTCTTTTTGCTTAGGATTGTCTTGGCTATACAGGGTCTTCTTTGATTCCACATAAAATTTAAAATAGTTTTTCTAATTCTGTAAAGAATGTCAATGGTAGTTTGATGGGAATAGCATTGAATCTATAAATTACTTTGGGCAGTATTGCCGTTTACACAATATTGATTCTTCCTCTTCATAAGCATGGAATGTTTTTTCATTTGTTTGTGTCCTCTCTTATTTCCTTGAGCAGTGCTTTGTAGTTCTCCTTGAAGAGGTCCTTCACATCCCTTGTTAGCGGTATTCCTAGGTATTTTATTCTCTTTGTAGAACTTGTGAATGGAAGTTCATGCATGATTTGGCTCTCTGCCTATTGTTGGTGTAAAGGAATGCTTGTGATTTTTGCACATTGATTTTGTATTCTGAGACTTTGCTGAAGTTGATTATCAGTTCAAGAACTTTTGGGGCTGAGATGATGGGGTTTTCTAAATATAAAATCATTTCTTCTACAAACAGAGACAACTTAACTTCCTGTCTTCCTATTTGAATACCCTTTATTTCTTTCTCTTGCCTGATTCCCCTGGCCAGAACTTCTAATACTATGTTGAATAGGAGTGGTGAGAGAGGGCATCCTTGTCTTGTGATGGTTTTCAAAGGGAATGCTTGAGTTTTTTGCCCATTCAATATGACATTGGCTGTGGGTGTGTCATAAATTGCTCTTATTATTTTGAGGTATGTTCCATCAATACCTAGTTTATTGAGAGTTTTGAACATGAAGGGATGTTGAATTTTATCAAAGGCCTTTTCTGCATCTATTGAGATAATCGTGTGGTTTTCGTCTTTGGTTCTGTTTATGTGATGGATTACATTCATTCATTTGCATATGTTGAACCAGCCTTTCATCCCAGGGATGAAGCCGATTTGATCGTGGTGGATACATTTTTTGACATGCTGCTGGATTCAGTTTGCCAGTATTTTATTGAGGATTTTCGCATCGATGTTCATCAGGGATGTTGGCCTGAAGTTTTCATTTTTTGTTGTGTCTCTTCCCGGTTTTGATATCAGGATGATGCTGGCTTCATAAAATGACTTAGGGAGGAGTCCCTCCCTTTCAATTGTTTGGAATAGTTTCAGAATGAATGGCTCCAGCTCCTCTTTGTATTTCTGGTAGAATTCAGCTGTGAATTCATCTGGTCCTGGGCTTTTTTCGGTTGATAGGCTATTAATTACTGCCTCAATTTCAGAGCTTGTTATTGGTCTATTCAGGGATTCAACTTCTTCCTGGTTTAGTTTTGGTAGGGTGTATACATCCAGGAATTTATCCATTTCTTCTAGATTTTCTAGTTTATTTTCATAGAGGTGTTTATAATATTCTCTGATGTTAGTTTGTATTTCTGTGGGGTCAGTGGTGATATCCCCTTTATCATTTTTTTATTGTGCCTATTTGATTCTTCTCTTCTTTATTTGTCTAGCTAGCAGTCTATCTGTTTTGTTAATTTTTCAAACAACTAGCTCCTGGATTTGTTGATTTTTTGGAGGGTTTTTTGTGTCTCTATCTCCTTCAATTCTTCTCTGATCTTAGTTATTTCTTGTCATCTGCTAGCTTTTGGACTAGTTTCCTCTTGCCTCTCTAGCTCTTTTAATTGTGATGTTAGGGTGTTGATTCGAGATCTTTCTAGCTTTCTGATGTGGGCATTTAGAGCTACAAGTTTCCCTCTTAACACTGCTTTAGCTGTGTCCCAGAGATTCTGGTACGTTGTCTCTTTGTTCTCCTTGGTTTCAAATAACTTATTTATTTCTGCCTTAATTTCACTATTTACACAGAAGTCATTCAAGAGCAGGTTGTTCAATTTCCATGAAATTATGTGGTTTTGAGTGAGTTTCTTAATCCTGAGTTATAATTTGACTGCACCATTGTCTGAGACACTGTTTGTTATTATTTCAATTCTTTTGCATTTGCTGAGGAGTGTTTTACTTTCAATTATGTGGTCGATTTTAGAATAAGTGCCATGTGGCCCAGAGAAGAATGTATATTCTGTTGACTTGGGGTGGAGAGCACTGTAGATGTCTACTAGGTCCGCTTGATCCAGAGCTGAGTTTAAGTCCTGAATATTCTTGTTAATTTTCTGTCTCGTTGATCAGTCTAATACTGACAGTGGGCTGTTAAAGTCTTTCACTGCTATTGTGTGGGAGTCTAAGTCTCTTTGTAGGTCTCTAAGAACTTGTTTTATGAATCTGGGTGCTCCTGTATTTATGTATTGGGTGCATATATATTCAGAATAGTTAGCTCTTCTTATTGAATTGTCCCTTTATCATTATGTAGTGCCCTTCTTTGTCTCTTTTGATCTTTGTTGGTTTAAAGTCTGTTTTGTCAGAGACTAGGATTGCAACCCCTGCTTTTTTTTGCTTTCCATTTGCTTGGTAAATTTGCCTCCATCCCTTTATTTTGAGTCTGTATGTGTCTTTGCACGTAAGACAGGTCTTTGGGTTAGAACATGCTCCTTTAGTGTATCGTAGTTTTTTATTACCCATCTTCTGAAGCCTACTTTTGTCAGTTCATCCATCTGATCCTTTGTCAGTTCTGTGCCCTTGATAGAGAAATGTTGCGATAATTTGGAGGAGAGGCACTCTGGCCTTTTGGGGTTTTGGCATTTTTTCGTTAATTCAGAAAGAATCATGAGTTTGTCTAGTTTCGGTCTTTGAGGCTGCTGACCCTTGGATGGGGTTTTTGTGGGGGCCTTGTAGGTGTTGATGCCATTGTTGCTGCTTTCTGCTTGTTTGTTTTTCTTTTAATAGTCAGGTCCTTCTTCTATAGGGCTGCTGAAGTTTGCTGGGGATTCACTTCAGGCCCGATTCATCTGATTTGCTCCTATGCCTGGAGATGTCACTCAAGCAGGCTGGACAGCAACAAAGATGGGTGCCTACTCCTTTTTCTGGGACCCCTGACATTGAGGGGCACCAACCTGATGCCAGTAGGATCAGTCCTGTATAGGGTGTCTGACAACCCCTGTTGGAGGGTCTCATCCAGTTGGGTGGCACAAGGAGCAGGACCCGTTTAATGAAGCACTTTGTCCTTTGGTGGAGATGGTGTGTTTTGCTGGGGGGAAACCCATTCTTCTGGGCTGCGGGGTTTCCTCAGAACTACCAGGAGGAGAAGCTAAGTCGGCTGGTCTGCAGAGACTGCGGCCACTCCTCCCGCTAGGGGCTCAGGCCCAGGGAGATCCAAATTCTGTCCCTGAGCCTATGGCTGGAGTTATTGGAGATCCTGCAGGGAAGTATTGCCCACTGAGGAAGGGTGGGTCAGGGTTAGCACTGAAAAGGCACTCTGGCCACAGATGGCCACAGCTGGTGTGTTGGGCTGTGGGGACTACTCTTGGGACCAAGCTGTCCAGCCTCCCCGGCTCCAGCAGGGGAAAAGCGCAGCCTGGAGCTATAGAAATGGGTGCTGCCCTTCCCCCACCCAGGGAGATTCGGGTGTTAGGCAGTCGCGAGTCCCAGTGCTGGCTGCTGCCCCTCCCCCGAAGGAGCTCAAATGGCTTAGATAGCAGGCAGCTGCCGCTGGTGTTGGTCGCTCCTCCCACTGGGAGTTCAGTAGGGTTAATCAGATTCCAGTTGAGAGGCTGTAAGAATCTGAAAGTTCTGGGGTTGGGACGTTAGGCCCCAGTGGCACGGGTTTGTGAGTGGGATCTTCCGATCTGTGGGTTGCACAGTTGCGTGGAAAAAGCACAGTTTCCCTGGCTGGATAACACGCTCACTCATTGCTTCCCTTGGCTGGAAGAAAGGGGTTCCCCTTCCCCGTGTGGCTCCTCAGGTGGGCCACCGCAACACACTGCTCTTCCTTCTCTCCATAGGTCACGCCAGCCTTCTAGTCAATTTTGATGCAAGAACCTGGATACCTTGGTTGCAGGTGAAGGATTCACATGCTTATTATTGTTTTTTTTTCAGTGGGAGCCTCTGAAGGGTGCTGCTTCTAGTCAGCCATCTTGGCCCACCCTCCAAATGACCTTTTAAATATTAATCACATCAATATCTTCCAGAGGCTTATTAGATTACGTAAACTAAAAGCTAAAATCTTTGTCATGGCCAGCAAGACTTTATATGAACTGGCATCTGGGTATCTTTCTGTCACTCTCTCATTTCCATTCTATCTGGTGCTTACTGAACCTACGTAGGCTAGTTTTGTTCTCCACTCGGCACTTGTAGCTCCTTGTGCCAAGGACAATCAGACATTTGGTTTTGCCTAGAGGCCAATATATATCAGCTGATCTGATGTTTCATTTGGTTTGACAATATAAGTCCCTGATTTAAGTTTCACTAAAATAAATTGGAATGTTTGGTAGTCCTCAATTTTGTAATTCCAACTCTTGGCATCGTCTTGTCTAGTACCGTGTGAGACACACATACAGTGAATTGAGTTTTCACTTTCCACAACATATAAAAAATGGAGAACCATGTGTCACTCTCATTCCCCAATGCAGTGGAACTAAGGTCTTCATTTCAAAGGGGCATGCAGTGGGCCTGCAAGCACATGGCTAGGGAATGCCCACTTCTAGTTTCAGGTAGTGGTGGAGGAAACATATGATGCTGCCACCTATGCCAACCACTTGGTGTACTGGAGCCCCAGCCCCAGCCTGTGAGATGCATGAAGTCTCCAACTTGCCTATTAGGGGTCAGTAACAAGTGAAAGAAATTATGGTTTAAGTCTATGTGAAATATATCCAGAAAATGAGACTGAGGAATCCTGTAGAGCATTAAAAAGTATAGACTGAACACACTTAGTATGGAAGTTTGGTCATCACAACTATTTGGTCATCTACAACTATTTCTATATTTAATTTTTTGATATTAAATATATAAATTTATAATTTATTTTAAATCTTTGAAATAAAGGATTTCAACAGCAATGAGCTAAAAATGCATCCCAAGTAAAAATAAAAGTGCTGATTTTTCATTTCTTATGTTGATGGGAATGCTGAACTTACCTTTAATGCTTATCAACACTTACTGCTTACGTTGGGGGCCATAAATGATATTGCTGACATGTGAAAACCATAGACATAAATCTGCTGAAGAAACATTAGTATCTGTTTTAAATAGTATTTATGTTAAAGACTGAGCCCCCAAGAGATAAGTTAACTGATGCAGCCGCAGAATATATGTTTATGAGTCACTTTGTGAGCCATGACTTTTCATTCAGATCAAAGGATTGTTATTTTTAATTAATTGTGTTTATTTTCAATGCCAAGTTTTTGTTTTGTTTTGTTTTGTTTTGTTTTTAACATGAATGAAAAGTAAAGCAGTAGTTCTTAACATGTTGGGTTCATTACCAAAAGTGACGTTAGTTTCTTATCAGTGTCAGATAGAAAGTCAGCTAATTCTAATGGTTCAATTTTTTCATGCAATTCATGGAATCAAAGGAAGGCTTTGGAAGTTCATTTTGTTAAAGAAGAAACACTTGAAATTATTGTGAGTGCTATTGCAATATCAGTTTAAAAGTAAAATATTAAGCCACAGTTATTTTCTTTGCTGTGATAATTAAAAAAGCCAAATTCAGAAGAACATTGTCTCATGGTAAAGCACAGCTCTTACTAAATTAAGAAGCTTATAGAGCAGACATTTACTTGGAATTTATAGTGGTAAACACATAATTCATAATCGCAAATAAATTGGGATAGTCCACCAAGGAAAATATAATTTTTAGCTGTAAATACACACACACTATAGCTGAACAACAAAATATGATAACACTGTTGAATATGGAAAAGAAAATACTTCAACATGAAAATACAAGCTTCCTCCCTTTGCTAACCATTATAAAATGGGTTTTAGAAACATTTGTACCTTTGAAGTACTGCTTTTTAAATCAGCCTTCTTGCTTCATAAGATATTGTGCATTTTTATAAATGATTCCAAATTTTGTTTTGTTATGAACAATGAACACAAGTTATTACGAACATGAAGTGTGGACATAAAATGATGCAATTTATTTCTACAAAAGCAAGGGAGGAAGTGAAGAAATAAAACAATGAAAGCTCAAACATCATGCAAGATTTAAGTCTGAAATTTTATAATTGTGCTTTGGAATAGTTCAATTTGTGGGAAGATTGTATGATAAACTTCCTATATATAATATAGATTAGTCTGTATTATATACGGGAATTGGATGAAATGGAGAAGGTTTATGATCTTATAGTCTATATTATCTATAGTTAGGAAAACATTCATAAGAATCATAGAGAATACTCATTTGATGAGTTTTCCTGTGTGAAAATATTTATCATAGAAAGGTCCTGAAAGACGGTATCTGTGAAAATATTTGGTCTGAAATATTTACGTATTTCAGTACAAAAAAAATTAAGAATATTCTCCATTTTGTAGAACATGCCCTGAAGTTATACAGTATCTCAACATTTATGTGGAAAACTTTATTCTCAATTCAGAATATGATGTATAGAGAAAAATTTATTGGAAATGTCAAAAATTTCAAATTTATTAACACTAAAATGCAACTTGGAAGAAGATTGCATTTATGGAAAACAAAACAAAAACAAAACAAAACTATGGTGGGGCACAGTGGCTCACACCTGTAATTCCAGCACTTTGGGAAGCCCAGGCAGGTGGATCACTTGAGCCCAGGATTTCGAGACCAGCCTGGGCAACATGGCAAAGCCCCATCTCTACCAAAAAAAAAAAAAAAAACTTAGCTGGCCATGATGGTACATGCCTGTAGTCCTGCCAATTTGGGAGGCTGAGGTGGGAGAATCACCTGAGCCCAGGGAAATCAAGGCTGCAGTGAGCCAAGATTGTGCCACTGTATTCTAGCCTGGGCAACAGAGCAGTGAGACTCTATCTCAAAAACAAAAACAAAACAAAACAAAAAAAGACAATATTGAAAAAATGCATTCTTTTGAAAAACACTTGTTACATGGTGCTAAGACAGACATGGCTTAAAACGAATTAAAGCGTGTGAATATAATTGTAGAATAATTACTCGACTTCTCTTATTTTTAAATGTTTAGTTGACATTATTTTTACTTTGCTTGTGTTATTTTTCGTGTTTGAGTAACCGATAGCAATACACTTTTTTTTCTCTTGACTTTCTAGGTACATGAACCACATACATTCTTTTTTCTCTGTTTGTTTTCAGTTAAACAGTGCGATTGACTGGAGAAGTAGGCTGAGAGGTTAATAATTTTTGTAGTGTAATTTAAGACCCATCTAGAATAACTACTGATCAAATATATTTTCTGAATCACGTATGAATTTATGTGAATCTGAAGAATATGTGAGTTTCCAGCTTCATGACTGTTGCCTCCTCCAGCCTGTCATAGATTTTGATGCAAATACTTGTAAAACGGCAACTATCACAGGCTATTAGACTCATGCTTTCATCCATGTGCTGGGCACTGTTCTAGCTGCTGACTTTCATGGATTTTATAATAGGAATAGGGAGTAACAAAAATAAACAATATTTTAAAAGTAAATTATATCATATGCTATAAGGAAGTGCTATGGGAAAAAAGACAAAACATATGGATCGTGAAATGGTGATCAAGAATAAAGAGAGAAAGGTTGGATTTCACTGTTAAATAATGTGGTGAGGAGGAGAAGGTGGGATTTAAGGGAAGACTTGAAGTGGATATCTAGGAGGAGAGTGTCTTAAACAGAGGAAATAGCTGCAATAAAGGCCCTAAGGTAGGAGAATGTCTGGCATTTTTGAGGAACAAGGAGGTCACTGCGGCTGGTGTGAGAGGGTGAGAGGCAGAATAGAGGTGCTGATGTCACAAGGACTCTGGCTTTTACTCTGAATAAAATAGATTAACAAATGTTTCTTCTTCCTGGTAAGAAAGTGACCTGCACTTAGAAAGTATCTGGAAGTCTGGGATATTGAAGTCAGCTATATGGAAAACAAAGGGGGTGGCACTTATTTGATAGGAAAAGATGAAAATAAAACACATTGTTGTCCCTAGGAGCACTTTTACAAGTGGAATACCTTTAAGCAAAATGGACTGAAACAAAACAAAGAGATTCTAGCAGAAAAAGGAAAGTGGCAGTTCTTAATAGGCAAGTGACAGAACGTCAAAGCGTTGGATGTGTTGTTACTTGACTGAATGAGTCTCAGTCCACTTCCATGGTAGCCTTTGCAAAAAGTGACTGACTTTCACCACTTTAAGCTGCTGTACCTTCTTAAGCTTGTATACTTTCTGTAGTGCTCCTCAGTATGTGGTCCATGGACCGCCAGCATAGTATCACTGGGGGACACTTGTGAAAATACAGGTCCCTGGACCCTACCCAGGCATAGTGGATAATGCTGTCCAGGTAATTTTTACACATCTAAAATTTGAGAATATGGAACAGAAAGACAGCTTTTTAAGGCTCCCTCTGACTCTGGATTCCTATGAACAGTTTCCCATGCCAGGTCTCCAGAATGTTCAATTTTGTGTGTTTTTGTTTATTGCTGTGAGGGCCATAGATCTTTGGATCAGATAAAGAGAAAAAAGTTGAGAAACATGCCTTTTGATGTTGTCACAGGGAAAGGGAGATGATTTAAATAAAATTTTACAGTGTTGCTCATTTCCATAACTGTACAAACATGAAAAATGTTGTGAATAGTTACTGGGTAAAGGTGACCTTTTCATAGTGATGTTTGGATTTGCAGATATATTAATTTTTCTGAGTGTACATGTTGTTGATGGTGATGGTTTGAGCCAATGAGAAGTAATAATGGTTAAATATCTGAGATCTATTGCCTTGTTAGCTACGTTAACGGCCAATGACAACATAATCTAAAGAGATTTACTGTTTGGCTTTAGAAGTAGTATCAAGCTAAAAGTATAATTAAAACATTTATTAGCCTGCCAAGTTAGAGAGAGTAGGTTAAGACTTACAGTTTCTGAAGAGTTTGCAATGCCTTCTTCACAATTTTGTCTTATGTCCACCTTGCCCCATGCACTATCCCCACATACTCTAAAGGAACTGAGAAAATGAGCTCACTAATTTTTTTAAATTTGTAGTTTGAGACCCAAAGACTTGAAAAACATCCTTTGTTGCAAAACCAGCAATTATTGCAATTCTCTAATTACCACGTCTGAGACCTTTCTTCATGCTGGGATGATGCAGACGGTCTCTTGATTTTTTAAAGGTCAAATTACGTTGCTTCAGTATCTTCTGGTGATGGGCCAAATGAGACTAGCTTAATTTAATATGTCTCTGCTGCTTTTCTTTCAATCCAAAGGGGCATCCATCATGGGCTTCTCATTCTGACTGATATTGATCAGGTAATTGCCCTCAGCTTGTCAAACTATCATGATTTTTATAAGAATTAGTCTTTTCTAGAAGAAAGTAGACCCCGAGAGAGATAACAAAGATTGCTAATAGAAGTCTGCCCAAAAGCAAGTCAAAGTAGAAAGCAGGATTAGCGAGAGAGAGGAGCTAGAGGAAGGAAGAGGATGAGGAGAGAAAGTAGAGATAGTGCTGTGTCCTAAAATGTAATAATGTAAATTACTATCATCCACTTAGTACAATTCAGAAAATAAATTCCAGGCCAGCACATAACACAATTCGGGAAAAACAACAACAACAAAAAAAAAAACCCCCACAGTTTTAACAGTCACCAACTGTGTGGCTTCTCAGAGTAAATATTTAAAAAATTACCAGCCTCATTTAATGTTCTGTCTGAGGATCCAGGTGGATCCTATTCTTGTGGCTCAGGAACATCATTTTCTTTTTCTTAACTAGTCTGAGGTAAATAAACATTTGCCAACTCTAATTTATCCTAGATTATCGGGGTGAAGATGGAACCTAAAATAAAAGAAAAAACTCCTGCCTAGAAAAGAGTTCCTCCAGGAAACTGTCTAAGGTTGACTTGAGGAACATTTTCCTAATGTGACTGACACACCAAGCCCAGGGATGTCCTGAGAGAAGCATTCACATCAAGACATGCCGAGCAGCATAAGAGAAAATTTCAGCTGAATGCCTTTCTGTGAAAGTAGAACAGGCTTACAATAGCTCATGTGAAGAGTGTAGAAAGTCAAAGTGAGCCCACATCTAGTGTATCATTATCGTTAACAACTGTGTTTCAGGGAGTACTTGGTATCCAAGAGCTGTTTCAAGCCCCAGGGAGAGCCACGCTGCTGCAAGGGCTTCAGATAATCATCTACCATCACTACAGATATTCAAGACTAACTTGATGCCCTCTGTTGAGAGTACTTGAGAATAAAGAATGCAGCTTTGTCACCTTGAGAAAATTCTTCCAGTAATAGTTCCTTAAAACACCAGTACCTTCAGGGAAACTGCTTTAAGACAGTTGACTCCTTACTCAGGTCCTTTTTCAGATCTCCATTGGTCTTAGGCCTTCTTACATGTGGAGACCTTTCCCCACAACATGTCAACACTTTCTAAAAGTGTACCCATGACCCCCATTCAGCCTAATATTGTTGTCATTTTTTGAAAGGATATTTGTAAAACCTTTTTGGTAATTATTTGGCTATAAGTGATTCACTTGATTCACAATTTGTTATGAGCTCTCAGCAATCATGCATAGATGGAAATTTTGCAATGAGAAAATCTAAACCTACAAATTGTTTTCAAATGCAGTGAAGTTTTAATGAACACTAAATGTAACAATTAAGTTAGCATGATAGCACATCATGTAGGTACTTAATAGATTTCTTAAAATCCATTCTATGGTTTTCTTTTTGGCATTTTGGAGTCATTTTTAGCATGATAATCTTATACCATATCTTCGGTGAATATTTGGTCCAGTCTTGGTACTGTCAATGGTAACTGTATCATGAAAAATATTGTTTGTTAGATCTTCATGGTAGATTTGTAGTAGAATTTTTACAGGTTTCCTTCTTGCAAAGCAAGTCTCATATTGTGGTTCACTTACCATTAAGGTCCAGAAATATCCTGAATTGGACAACTATCGGAGTAGTTACACCATACAGGATGTGGTATTACCCCAGGCAAGTATGACCCAAGGACAAGTACAATTTGGGGCTCCACCTGAAACTATGTAGGTGCTCCCTAGAGAAAGATCACAATAAATTGAAGTTACTGAGGAGGGAAAGAAGATGCAGAGAAAATAACAAAAGGAAATGGGAAGTGTTCTTTTCAGTTTTCATTTCTGGGACTCAAGATTTCCTGTTCTGTTTTAATTTCTTTCACACACCGTGTCATTTTTCCTACCTATGTCTCAAAAGAATTGCCAGTGGCATATTGGGCTAACACAGTAAACACACATAGATGCAGCAGGTGAAAGACCTATTCCATTGTGTTCCTTCCCTCTCCTAGCCTTGCCTTCCCCCAGAAGAACACGGATTACTGAATTAGTTGAGATGTTTGCTTGCACACCTCTGCATGTATGCTGAGCTATATGCATGTACATTCACAAATGAGTACTCTTGGTGTTTTCCTGTTGGGACTAATCCTCCCTGGATGGCAGGTGAGGCTGTAAACCTTGCATCAAACTCACCAAAAATCCTCTTTACCCATCTCCCTCTCCTTTCCTGGCTCCTGGCCCCAACCCTCTGTGGGTCATTAAAGCAAATTTGCATCACCTTGTAGTTGAGAAATCTTAATTTCTGAATACTTTCTATGAATACCACTACCCAGGGTAAACGCTATTTATTTTATTTTGTTCATATTCCTTGCACTGATGTATTTCTTACATCAGAATTTTTTCTCCTATTCAGTGGTGATTTATGTTTGTATATATGTATGTGTACACATCTATGTGTGTGTTTGTAGTTTGTGTGTGTGTTTACCATGGTCTAGCCCACTTAATGTTCCTATTCTTTCACATTTTCATAATTAACAATATTTGTGTAAAGGATAAACTCTCCATTTTAAGGAGCCCTTTTTCTTTCTTAAATCATGTGTGGAATGCACCTTTTGGCTCTTCCCTGTGTAAATAATGTGTAAAATAATCAAAGCACCATCACGACTTGACAGCTCGGGCCTTTGATAAATAGGGCTTTATGTGGGATTATCATATGACATTTCCAAACTAAATTATATTTGAGTCATATAGGGTACTATTGCATTATCATCCCTCATGTAAAATTTGTACATCTTACAAGGAGTGGAAGAAAAGAAAAGGATCTGAATTTGGATGCCCTTTATTTTGAAAATGAAATTTTAAAAATTAAAAAATAAAGTCATTTATTTAACATTTCCCTGACTGCCTATCTAAGATTTCTGAACTTCTGAAGGGTATCTTATGTGCAGTATTGTCTTGGATTCTATTACTTTGTATACTTAAAATTAACATGTTCAGAAATCCTTGAAGATGAGCTAATTTACCACTCTCTTTACAGATGAGGGAACGAAGCAGAACTAAAAACACATTTCAAACCTCCCTACTCCTTGCACAGTGTCTTCACCTAACCTTATGGCTTGCCTAGATAACCATATACACAGATAAGATGTAGTCAAAAATCAAGATGACAACAGATAGGCAAATCAAAGATATTCTAAGTGTGAAATATTGGCTCCCAAAAGATTTACTTACATACATATTTAATCAACCATTCTGGAAAACATTATACCACTCAAGTCAGAAAATGTTTTTTCTTTATTAAATTCAAAACAATTTTCTCCCTTTAACTGTGTTATTACTCTATAATTTCTTAGGATTTATAATAAAGAAAGACAGGTATGTTTCTTCAGTCTCCCTTTCTTAAGTCAGAGCTCTCAGAAGAGTGTGACGTGGGTTCTTCAGCACCCTTCTCCTATTTTTCCCAGTGGACTTGCAACTTCTGCAGCAATATCTGCCAGCCCCTACCCCGTTCTGCTTGTTTCTGAGACAGGAGTTAGAGAAATGAAGAATTCACTATCACCTCAAATAATGCACAGGCTCATGGTAAATTATGTGCATTGAATTTTTGTATGTCACATCACATTTTAAATGTTCTTTCAAGACTACATTCTAGTTGGAGGGTCCTTGTGTATCATTCCTCTGTAAATAGAACGCTATCCAACCAACTGTACATTTGAAAGTGTTAATATTCCAACAGGTAAGACTGCTAGATAGTACAGTGGTAAGATAGGTATGATTGCTGCTTTTTAAGAAGTAAAACTGTAAAAGTCACTTACAAACCCATGAATTACAGGAGAAAATATAATACAGATAAAGAACTACTGTACTATGATGCAGAATAAAATTCTATCCATTACCCAAACCCACTCTATAGTTCATCTGATCCCATAGCCGACATATACAGAATTGTCTATATCATTAAAGCAAGGTAGTTTGACTTACAATAAAATAAAATATACCAAAGGAAGACAGTCTTTATCAGCCCCAATAGAAAATAATGTCTGAAACAGGATCATCAACATCTGTCAAGAAAGTATTTAAACAGTTATCAAGCAGAAATTCTTCATGAGTTCCTGGGATTTCTTTTTTTAAGTCTTTGGTGTGGGCTAATATTCCAAGCAGCAAAATGATTATAAGACAAAATACTGGGGGAAAAAATGTGTTGCAACTTCTTTCTTTGGTAATTCATAAATACCAGCATTGACATTTCTAAATTCTCAAAGTTCTCCTTACTTTGATTAAAAAAGTCACAACCCCTATACAGCAAATGGCATAATTGCCAAACCAAAAATCCATCATAATGACACACAAACTTATGGTGGAAATTTATGACCAAAAGGAATAACACAGGCAGGTACCATGACAACTTAAAGTACCAAAACAACAACAAAGAGAAATCCGGTCACATTTTCTTTTGGCTTTTATGTGCTGTTTCTAAATATGCAAAACATTTAGCATGGTACATGTTTCTCCAGTACATTAGCACTGAGGTAACCAAACATGGTTAAATAATGGGGCACCTATTTTATCAGACTTCACATGAATATTTTAGATTATTTTGTTAAACAGTCAAACTAAATGATTGAGATTATATTCACACTGTTTACACAGCAATAACTGTAATTTTCCAAATGCTAATTTTCTCCTGAACCAGCTCAGAATATTGAGTTCAACTGGAGAAACTTTCTTTATAATCAGTTATTTTCAGAAAATTAAAAATATTTAGGCGCCGGCACCAGGTTTCTCCTAAATGATCTTTAACAAAATCAAATCTTTCAGACATGGAACTGTACCAGCAGAAAACCCTCTCATGTTCATAATCATGTGCAGATGCAAATATCTTTCTCACTCTAATGAAATAATGATACTCAATTTTCTGCAGTTTTATTGACAAATAATAAGAAAGATGTCTAAATGGGTGTGGCAGGGTGAGGGTTAAATCTGATTGTAATTAGATTGCAGTATGCATGGTCATGTGGTTAATAGTAAATTTTCCTTGATTAACTGGTCCTGTTTGTTAAGAGCTCCTATTAACATTAGTGCTCTCCGTGTTGGCTGTAGAGACACACCATGGACCAGTGCAAAATTAATGAAAGCAGGTACGCATGCTGATTAGAATGTGGCAGTTTAATAAACTCTTCCAACATTAAATTATTTAATGCATTCATGCTCATGCAGGCTATTCGATGGTCAGCTTGACCACCTATGTGTTAATATTGGGAATTGAAATGCAGAGAGTAGAAGAGATATAGTGGTGTATGAGGTAATTAGCTCTCATGTCTGATAAATGGGGCAATACCTATGTGTGCGCATGTTTTAGCACACCACAAATGGTGTTTTCATTAGCTGGAATCTTCTGCGGAAATTTTTATAAATGTTTAGTTTGATTTTTGTAGCATAAACAGTAGCCATCGTCAGTTGACTATTTGAGGCAAATTTTAAGTCGGCTATAAAGTAAGCTTTGTTAAAATAAATGGGTAACAAAAATTAGATAGGAAGCTTATCAATAAACATCTCCAATCTGGACATAATCACTATCATATAGAAAATACTTTATATAAATACAAATGATTTCAAAATATAAAAGCAAATATGTATTAGATTTTGAGCAAGATAATATGACTTTACATTTGTACAAAGCTCCATAATTTGCATGTTGCTTCACATGTTATTGAATCCTAATTGTAGACATTTTAGGTACATAGTGTTTCCTAATAAGTGGCCAATTAGAGCCTTAAAATCTCACTTCTTGTAAGTCAAAGTCCAGAGCTTTCAGCACAGTTCCACGGCAGCCTAAAAAACTAGTATTTGTGAGAATAAACTATTATTTATAAGACAAGTTAATTTTTAACATTAGATGAGCATTCTAGAGACTTAACCTCTCTGCAAACAGGATGCCACCTAGATTTGGTGGAAACACCAAAGAGAAATTTTCTATATTTAACTCTAAGGATAAATAAGTGTTTTTAATGACTTACATTTTACCAAACTCCAAGATACTTTCTGATTGTATTTTAGGCATTCACAGGCACTTTCATAGTGCTTGCATGGAATTCAGTGTGCTAACACAGAACAATCCAGACTCTGGAACTTGGAGACAGTGTAGAAGGTGTTGCAGAAACATGTTGCAACTTCTTTCTTTGATAATTGAAAATACCAGCATTGACATTTCTAAATACTCGAAGTTCTTCTCTTTACTTTAATTCAAAAAGTCACAACGCCTACACAGAAAATGGCATAATTGCTAAACCAAAAATCCATCATAAAGACAAAAACTTATGTGACCAAAAGGAATGAAACAGGCAGGTACCATGACAACTAAAAGTACCAAAACAACAACAAGAACAAAAATCTGGTCACACTTTCTTTTGGTTTTATGTGCTACACCTTCAGTGAGGTCACCAAATCTAGGTTTACTGAATCACAAGACTGCCCACTGTTAAACTAAGCCCTGAGAGGCTGGCCAAATGGATTTTTCAGTCTGGGGATTTCTACAAAAAAGAAATATTTTTTTGCCACTGCCATCTTGAGTTCTTCTCCCATTCTTAGGATGACAGCTACAATAAGAACAGAAAGAGAAAATTATTCTTACCCTAGCAAAATCAAAGGAGAATAATGAGGAAGGCTGGAAAGGCTAATGTGCAGAAGGCCAGAATAGCAGATTTGTCTTTCAGTCCTGGATATCCTTAGGAACTGGCAGTGTGACCTTGAGCAATCAGTTAACTTCTCTGGGCCTTGCTCTTTTCATATGTAATTTAGGGAACTGGAGAAAGTGAACTCTCAGTTCCTCATATCTCAACAGGGCTTTCTAATTGTTTCTTACCAGGAGAAAAGATACCAATGATGTTTTTCAGACACCTCCCTGAGGACTAAAAGGAGCCATGAAATTCTATGGCAGACAGAAACACCACCTTTGAACAGCATACTCTGCAATTTCCCTCTTTCTAAGGGCTTGAATGCTAATTTTGGGTCTTGTCTGGCCTCTGATAGCTCTATGGGCCCTAGCCAGCCCGGATGGTCTGATTGAATTCCTACTGTTGTTTTTATTTGTCTCTGGCTAGCTTCAAAGGATACTGTAGTCACGAATTAACATTGTCCCCTTGGTAAGCAATTATAATGTTGGTTACAGTATCATTGATGCTTGTCCTTACTGCTTCTTTTAGACAATGTAGACAGTTATTGATGTTTGGCACTTCTTATAGGTGGTTGGCAGCTATGCGAATACTGTGACTTACAATAGGCTTTTCCACAACACTGTCATGGTATCCATGAATTTGGAAGGATATAAGCACTGCCATCCCACTTTTTGCAGTCATGATATGTGCTGACAAAAATGGGTCATATTTTCCTCTGGATCTAGTAGAATATTTGTATAATTAGGAATGTAAACAATTCCACTTTTTTGTATAGATTCAGCCAATGAGCACTATGGAAAAATCAGTTTTCTATTCAACTTACTTATCTCAAAGAAAAAGTATAGACTCTCAAAAGAGCTCAAACAAGGCTTAGTCTTTACTTCTTACTTTCAACCTTTGGCTGCTTTAAAAACTAAGCATAATAAAGCATTTTAGCTGAATACCTGAAGTGGGAGAAGGATACTCCCCAAAGAAGACAAGGTTATTAAGCATTGAAAATGGCATGATTTGATGGCCAGGGTAACGAAATGTGGTGAATGTGGAAATACAACTATGATATCATGCATTTCTTTAAAAACCCTTAGTTACTTGAGGAAGGCTCAGGTAACTTCCTCAGTAGTACCAGTCCCTTTGCATCCTCTAATGCAGTATATTTACTATTTCTTGGGTATTTTGAATTCCTTTAACCTCATAATAACTCAATGAGATAGAAGCAATTTTTACCCTCCTGTTCTACATATTAGAAAACTGAGTCTCAGAAAGTTTAATTAACTTGCCCATGGTCACAGAGGGACAGAGGCAGAGGTAATATTCAAACACAGGGAGTCTTAGTGCTCTCAACTCCTACAACCGTTACATCTAAACTTGCAGACCAATATGGTAGCCATTATGTAGCCACTGAGCAGTGGAAATGCAGCTAGTCTGAATTCAGATGTGCTGTAAGTGTAAAACAAGATTTTGAAGACCTGGTATGAAAAAGAAAATATAAAATATCTCATTGTAGTTATCTTGTATTGATTATACATTAAAATAATAATGTTTTAAATATTTGAAGTTAAAATATATTATTAAAATTATTTCACCTATTCCTTTTTACTTTTTAATGTGCCTACTAGAAAGTTTATATTTATATACATAGTATGTACATATCACATATGATGAATGTATATGTACATACTGTATCTGTAATGTTTTTATTGAACTGTGCTCCAATTGTATTTGTTTTGTACATTTTCCACCATGAGAAATTTCATTTGTAGTAAAAATCCCATTGGAATGGAAAAAAGGTAGAAAACCATAACACTGACCAAAAAAGCACAATGCTCTCAGTATTGGCCATAGAATGATGTGCTTCGTGTTAATAAGCTAATGAAAGATTCAGAATAACGACTCTTCAATAGCAATTATAAAACAGAGTTGGCTGTTTTATACTGTGTGCCATAGAACTTTTCTAATTTACAACAAATCATGCTGAAATTGTTTGAACGCTGGAAATTTCTGTCCAGCTGTTGTCCAAACATCAGCATCTATCGTGCAATTCCCACTCTGTGTTGAGATCTTTAAGAGTAGGCATCATGTATTATGTATTGTTTTGTGTGTATCATTTTGTACAAGGAAAGCCCTTGGAGACTATGATAATAGTAAACAGTGACTCTCGCCTAGACATCACCAGTGAGATTGTGAGTATTAGGGAGGAAGAGAAGAGAATCCCTCATGAAGTCTGAAAAAACAACTCATTTCATTCACAATTGTACAAGTAATCTGAAAACCAATATTATCAAGCAGAACATATTTAGGTTACTTTGACAAGGAAGTTTCCCTATGAGAAAAAAATAGTCAAAATTAAATGAATTTCTGTATTTGTTGCTGACTGACCAAATGTATCTTATAAATAAGATTAATAAATCAGCAAGCACTAGAAAGAAAATCTTAAAAACCACAGTGAGAAGCTACATCAAAAGCAGAGCCCAGAATTATATACTTGAATATTTACATTCTCACAATGAGAAGATGACACATATGAGAAGCCACAAAGTAATGGGTTGTAAATGTGAATGGACATGGGTAGAAATTAATTAAATACATTAGACTTAAGTACAGCATATGATTCCAGACATGGTAGAGATCTCAGACGTTGTAGAAGACTGAAATACGTAAATATAAGAGGAGAGGTTTAAAACCTTCACTTACAAATTCCAAATTTATTTGAGAGGCAATTGCATACAATTTTTCAAATAATTGATCAAAAGAGGAATCTAAGTTTTAACTTTTTGAGACAGTAAAAACAACAACAACAAAAATCATTAATGTTTTTTCCTCACCTCTAGCTAAAAACCAGCTGCATTTTAAAACCAAATTTGGCAGGCTCTTGATGGCATACTTTCAGCATGATGTTTTAAAGATTAAACTATGGAGCAATCTTTAAACATTAATGGAGGTTACACGGCAAATTCTGCTCACACAATAGAATCATCGTGTCCATCTTGCCAAATGTATGTCTCAGCCTCTAAGCTAGAGGATAACAAAAAGATATTCTTATTCTTCATCCTCTTCTTTGAGTTCTAAGAGCACTCTTTAAATGTTTCTGTAGCACATCTAATTCCTCTCTAATACATTTTGCTGGCTTTGGTGTTCAATTTAATTTAAATCAGCAGAATAATCCAAGTGAATCCACGTTGCTGTAATGTTACATTAGGAAGGTCTGATCCATTTGCAGCTAAGGTACACCCAAATTCATTAACATTTACTCAGTAGGCTTCCAGCAGGTGACTTTATGGGAAGAAACAGATGCATCTGAATGTCACCTTACCACACATGTGACTATTATAGATTTTTGTTCTGTCCATATAATATTGCTGCATCCCACTCTAAGAGAATATAGATAATAGCATTAGTTTAATTTATTTTTCCATACACCAAATTACACAGAAATGTTCTCTAAGAGGCTTTGACAATTAAATGAATCCAAATTTTGCACAGGCGCAATGGGGATTGACCTCAATGGCTTTCTAAGTGCTAATTACTAAACCTAAATGCAGTATGGCTCAAAGGGCTAAACCACAGAGAGGGCACTCAGGGGTTGTGGGTTCTAATCTCCACATCAGTAGCATGACCCACAGCAAGACTTCCTAGAACTGAAAAGTAAAAAGATGCAGTCCAGTGTCAGGCTTCTGCACCATAGCAAAAAACAAACAAAACAAAAAACCCTGATTTGGGACCAGCAGCCTCAAATAGAGACTCTCTACATCCTGAAAAAACTTAGCCCCTTGCCAAAAGGAGCTTTTATCATTGAGCTACAGAGGCTAAACAAACCTAAAACAATTAGTACACAAATAAAGGAAAACTATGAAATGCTGGCAGAGACACTGAGGGAGTTCTAGAAGCTCAGAGAATGGAGGGATCATGTGAGCCCTCTAGTTCTGCAGAAACATTTGGGAAGACGTTGCGCTGGAGTAGAATGAATGTATAACAAGAGTCACAGCACCTTACTAGTGCTAGGGCCAGCACATCTCTGAGCCATATATTCCCTCCTCTATAAAATAGGAATGATAGCTTCTGGCCTGCAAATGTACAAAATTGTGTGGGGGAAACAAATGAGACCATGAGAACAAAAACATTGTAAACACTACAGAGATCAGAAGTGCTATAAATGTAACTGTTATGTATTATTGGGCTGCTGGATTGGTTTGTGAAAAAAGAGATCTGAAACAGCAGATTCAGCCTTAGTATTCATGTGGTTTGGGGGCAAGTGGCTCTGCCTCCTTAGAGAGCTCCATGAAACATGGCGGGCAAGATGCCATTGGGGTCTGCGCCCAGAGAGTGCTCCTGCCCAGGAGGAAAATGGCACTGCACCAGCACCATCCCACAAATCAATAAAATAAAGCTCACATTAAAGTAAAAAGAGAAGATGAAAAGGAGTGGGAAGAGAAGGAGGAGGAAAGGAGGTAAAGGAGGAAGGAAGGCAAATAATTTAAACCATTAGTGAAGTCTCCGGAAGGATGCTAGAGAGTGAACAGCACTGCCTGCAGCTGAAGATTTCACCCATACCTGCTGAGGCTCTTCCTTAGCTTGGTGTATCCTCCTCCTCTCCCTTACTGTTCTCTCTTCCTCTCCTGCCCCTTCCCTCCACTATCCTTTTCCTCTCTCTTTCCCACTCCTCACACAAGTTCTCTTCCTAAATTAGCCCATGGATGAATTTTCTGGCTTCCTGATATCTCTTTTCACACTCTTTCTTCCTGTCTTCCAAACAAATTCTGTTCTGTGTTGCTCTATGTCCTTTCTGATCCATGTCAGTCTGGTCTTTCTTAATTCCTTCCCATTCTTCTGTCTTCCATTGGCTTGTACAGCCAAACAAGTGCCTAAGGACTGAGCAGCAGAAACATCTGCCTAATAAGGTGAAGGAGAGAAGAAAAGCTGTAAATATTTATGGTAAACAATAAAAGGAAGATATACAAAGATCCACTGGATTAAGATAGTTAATATTTAGTAGTGCTTACTATGTGCTAGGCATTATTTCAAAGGCTTTACATTCCTTAACTTCTTTAATTTCATCACCTACCCTACAAGATAGGTACTGTTATTATCCCTATTTTATAGATAAGTCAAGAAAGCCCAAATAAGATCATCAATTTGCCCAAAAGTCATATTTGAATTCAGCCACTAGAGGGGATGGATGCCTGGGTAAAGGAAAGAATCAATGTTCAAAGTATTCAAGTGGGCTTTCAGGGCTGGTAGTGGGGGATTTGGAGTTTCATGGGTAGAGAGTGTAATGCCTCCCAAATGGGTCACAGCCAACTCCAAGAGTAGCTACCACAAGCTTATGACAAAGTACAATATTGTCTAAGGACAACGCTTCTCTAGGAAATGTTTCCTCAAGGCTGGATTTGTAGGATGAAACATTTTTGAGAAATTAATTTGTATTGACTAACAATTTCATTGGAAATGGGAGAGTCATATGAAGCAGAATGAAAACCAAACTAAACTCAATGAAGTCCCATATATTCAACTTTGTCCATACCCTCCAAATTATTACAGATCTAGGAAGATCCTGCTAATCAGAGGCAGCAAAACATCATGCACATTGCTGATGCATGCATATGGGAATGGCATGACTTTTTTATAGGTGCTGCATGAAGGTTGATATGTCATTGCAAAATGGCTCTTGCAGTGTTCTCCATCAACCCTGTATATGTTTGCTAAGATACAAAAGCAATATGAATTTGTTCAACAAGGTCAAGTAGTCTTTTTTTTGTAATAGTGACTCCTTTTCTTTTTTTTATTCAGATCTTTTCTCTCCAGTTCATGAAGGTTTACACTATATCTGATACTAAGTTTGACTAAAAGAAATCATTTTAATGTGTTTAGGCTTTAGGAGAAAATCTTCAGGTACAATCCAGAATCCAGTAATTGACTGTTATTAGTATTAATAGGAATTACACAGCCAAATCTCACTGCTATGCACTGAAAATTTACCACTTAGGATCAAGCCTCAGTAATCACTGGAATGTGTTGAAGTGTAATTTCTGGTTCATAGACCTCTCAAAAAGGAAAAACAGATATGAGGGTTAAGTCTGGGATAATAGAAAGGAAACTTCTTAGTTTGTACTCCTTAGAATTAGAAATATATAATAAATAATCATATTTTCTTCAAAATGTAGTAATCACTTTGCTGTAATTAACAGGATTGAATTAATACATAGGACAAGCAATCATTCTTATAAGGGACTCTTTAATAGAGGATCTTTTCTGTGCATTTCTTCAAATGAAGGGTACCTCTGGTTGTATTTCTTTCTGACAGAGCCATTTCCTTGCCTTCACATCTCTGTAATACATATTATTTGAATATCTGGAATATGTATTATTCCCTTGTAGGTAGGTTGTGAAAATTACCAGCCCACACAACTTTTATCAATATGTCTCATGCTAGGTTTTATTCCTGATGTGAAATAGAATAAATTGGCCTTCTTTCCTTTTCACCTGATATAATTTGTTACTTACCTTGAGATAATTTTTTTAAAGACTGCTGTTAAACAACTACTAATACATTTTGTAAAACTTGGGTAAATTATAAGAAAAGGCAAGCATAGCTTTCCTTATTCTACCTGTTTAGGCAAGAAATGAGCAGCACATTTTGCGTGTGTATTCTTTTCATTAGTCTGATGCTGTTTGCAGTGATGCCACACACACACTCAAAAAATGCCCCGGCTATTCCACTTCCCTACCTTAGTATCTTTCATATTTTTAAACTTGATTCAACCATCATTCCACACCAGGGGAGGTATCATGACTTTTGAAATCCTCAGTACTTTTCAATAAAAAAGATGAAATAATTTTACATAAGCAAGTTTAAAATGTCAGGAGAACAAAAATGGATCTATTTGAAATCCTTTCTAAAACAAAATTTGATTTTTGTCAATGGTGCATGAAAAACAATGAAATAGCCAAGGAAACATTTTGATATTATACATTTCTTTTGACAGAGGGTCAGTCTTAGATTTTTAATACTTGGCATCCTAAAATAATAACAATATCTTTAGTTAGAATATAGAATTCTTTCTGAAAGTTTGCTTTAAGTAAAATTAAAAATGGAAGGACTTGAAGCAAAATATATTAATAAAATAAATCTCGTGCTGTTTTACTGATGTACTTAATGAAGAGTTGTGATTATTAATTTATAATTGTCATAATTTTAAAAACTGCTGTGTAAGAGGTTTCAGAAACATCATGGTGAAACATAGAACCATCCAAATCCAATCCACCAATATTTAAGCAAATACACTTTGAAGACATGCATTTCTTCCATTCAAAAACTGCAGGTGATTTTACCAATGTATACTGGTCACTGGAAGTTAGGTAAAAAAATCTTGAAAATGGCAATGTTGTATCATTTCTCAGAAACTTAAAAGTGGTGCATATCATCAAGGGGTCTGCAGAAAGAAACATAACATAAACAAAGCCAACTTTGGATAGAGCATAATCTGTTCTTTAATGTGCTTGACCTCATTGGAAAACACTGTTCTATATCATATCAGTGTTAGGTTTTTTAATGTTTTATTCTAAACCATGGGTGGATTTATGAAAGTCTTTGTCTTAAGAGCTAAAAAACAAGCATTTTCATTCTGTAAAAGGAATGTCCATTGATAATTGTGATTTGTATTCACAGACTAATATTAAAAGACCATGATGTTCTATCTCTCTTAAAGTAACTATTGTTTCAGGAATCTCCAGAGAACTTATCCCTTAACCTTCACATTGAATGGGTTTTAATATTTTAACACTTCTAAAAGTGACATGGTCTGTAAGGAGCCCTGGAGTGAAGTGGAAGCATTCCTATCAATGATACTTTTGAAAATAGAATGTTTCCCAGATGCCTTGATACATAAATCAGCAGTGAGGGAAGTTAGGTGCTCCATTTGCTTCTGATGAGTTGGAAAAGGTAACCTCCAACCAGAGGGCAAGAAATGTCCAGCACATAGTGCTAAAAGCTATCTTCTCCTGTAAGGTGAATGGAAAGAAAATCCCATTGCACAGTTCTAAAGAGTTAAATTTCTTCAAGAGGCAATGGAACAGTTTAGTTTCATCAGATTCCTTTTCTGCCTCCTTCTTGATATATTAATGTTCCCCATATTTTCTTTCCATGTTGCAATACTCTAAAACGTTTCTATCCATGTGCTGTGAATATTGAGAGTGAACTAAGCACAGACTTCAGAATAGCCTCCTTGCCCATTTTGTTCTCCCTTGCCACACTTTGGGCTTTGGTGCCTTGATACGTTTACAAAAGGAGTCCCCTGAGCTGGGAATGTTTTTCTTCTGTATTATAACTATACCTTCTTCCAGGGCCCAATTCAAACACTTCTTTAGGCAGAGTTCACCTTTGATTTTTATGTACATTATAGGCTTGGCATATGTTTCCTGTGTAATAGATATATATCTGAATGAATCCATATCACTAATTATTTGTACCACTAACAAGCCACCTAACTACATCACTGTGTTTAGATGTCAATTTTCCCAACTAGCTGGTAAGCACCTAGAAGAATAGATCTCTTTTACTGTGGTGTAGATCTTCAGTGCACATGATAGAGATCCTTGTAGTAAGAAGTCAATGGATGTTTTTTGAATAAAAAGTAGGCATCAGATACTATTAGTAGAAGATATGAAGAGTCTTAGCACAGAAAGTTTCTCGCATTTTGTATATTTTACAGATATATACAATATATTTGTATATTGGAAAACAGCACTGGAACACTAAAGTAATCTCAACTAAGGCAAGATCTCAAAGATTTCACCAAAGTATTGACAATGAAAATAAGATCATATTAAATCAAACTATGACATTCAATAATCAGGCCTTTAAATCTTTCAAAAAGGAAATATTTGAAGGATATTAACAAATGACACGCATAAATGAGGAAAAAGCAAACTAATGTTTTAAAGATTAATAATGTATGAGTTTTGATTCAAAATGCAAGCTTCCCTTCTCCCTTTCAGGGGCTTAAAATGGAAAAGAAGTAAGTCCTGGGCATTAAAAACAACTTCTTTAATTCCAAAGGGTCTTTCACATAGGAAGTTCAAAGTTAAAAATTGTTCAGTGTTAAAAATTGTACCTAATGGCTAGATCATTATTATTGCCATGGGTATCTAGGGGCATAGAAACCAGGATTTATAGAAAATCTGAAGTCACACAGAGTATCAGTAATCTGAACAAGAGAACAATGTCTGCCTTCCAAATCTTGACTCATTCTCTTGCTCTGGAGCTATATTTTCTATATCTCTCATGAGGAAATATAATGAGAAATAATTTTTAAAGAACTAATAGTAACCACCAAATTTGAAATTTTCTGGAAACCTGTCCATTTCCACTGTCACTGTACTAACTTAAATCTTTTTAAAATAATATAGCCTCCAGCAGGACTTTCCGATCTCAGCCTCTCCCCTTACCAGATAACCCTCTTACAACTGTGATGTAAGTCGCTCCAAGTCATGCAGCCCAAAGATGGTAGCACACCTGACCTCATTTCACCAGTTATTAAGGTCTTATAAAATCTCATCACACCCTAACTAGCCAACCTTATTTTTCTACCATTGAACAGTTTAATATGTAATTCACCTTTCTAATTGTATCAAATACATTAATCTTGACTTTTCAGATCTATTTTAAATGTGTGAAGGCTCACCACAATGCCAGACACAAAATGGATGCTCAATATACACATGTTAATTGAATGAATAATTGAAAAAATTTTAAAAGTGCTTTTGAGGTACTGGTAAATTGAAGCACTTACAAGCTGCTTTGTAATGTTTCCATCTAACCCTCTGTATGTAAATATTAATAGGTTCAGGAGTTCTAGGAAAGAAATCAACCGAGGCCCCTTTCCCTTTTCTCATCAGAACAACTGTGCTTTAAAACATTCCTCTAGTGAGAACTGCCTCAGACAGAATTCAAAAGACACTTCCATACTTAGAGGTGTTGAATTTATTTGAACACCAAAAACCTAAAACTCAAGTTTATTTGTCTTCTTATAAGCACTTCAATAAGGCAGACCCAATAGCTATCAATTTAAGAACAACATCTGGATCTCTTACACCTGCCTAATAGACACAGAGTGTTCTACTCCAGAATTTTAAGACAATAAATAAGAAAAAGGATACAAAGCTAGCAAACCCTATGTACTATGAATTACAGAGCATAGCTCATTTTTTCATGATTGAAAGGAACTGTGAATATTCTCATAGTAGCTCCCATAGCAATTACTCGGAAGATACAATCTCTCAGAGGAGAGTTCTTATCCATCTTGTATATTTGTCTGCAGGTCAGGTATTCATACATTTCCTGGTTTAATTTCAATCTTAGCTGGGCAAACAAGCGTATGTTTTACAATGGACCCTTCTTGTCAACCCTTCAATGATTAGCTCCTTTGTAGTTTGCTGATGATCAAATCCAATGAATGCTACTCTTGGGTTACTCATGAGTCATCTCTTTGAGATTCCCCATCCTGCTCTACCTGCGCCCAGCAAGAAAACATCATTTCTTGTGGTCAGTTATCATGAGATCACTTCTTGGGGAAAGAATAAGAGAAAAACCTACAATTCTTAATAAGCTCATTATTAGTGATGCAGACACCTGGTCAGCTATTTCCATTTAATGACCAAGATTCACAATGGCACAAGCAGACAACTGACATTTTGCCTTAGCACGCATCTCTGGCCAGTGATAATTAACCTGAAGGTAAGGAACCAGTCATTTTCTTAATACAACAAGGCACCTCTTTCAAAGTTGGGGCTCTTCCTGTTTTAATAATCAAAAGGAAAAGACCTTTGGTACTTAATATTTAAACAAAATGTTTAATATTTACACAGTAAAGTTCTTCTTCTGATATTAAACCAGCATTAAAGCAGGGATGGAAATTGGTTTATAATCTCTGACACTAGGCCTGGAGCCTTGTAGTGTAGTAAACAATGTCACTCTTCAGATGGGCACCACCTGCATTGGGTTCAGAAATGTCAACTGTAATTAAACATTTTATTTCAAGGATAATTCATAGGTTATGTGCATGAAGGGCTGCTTTCTGCCATGAGAAATTTCAAAGTACTGGCCTGTGTAAATAAGAAGCAGGTCTTTTTTATTGCATGTTTTTTTTTTTAAAAAAACCATATGCAAACTGCCTGAGACTTAATTAATATTATTCTTAAATATATCCTTCATATTTTTCAAAGGATTTTAAGGTTGATTTTATGAAGCCTGACTGGTAATGATGCATCTCTACTTTACCAATTGTTTCCTGAAGCTATAAGCTCTAGTTATAAGTAGGAATACTGTGGGGGAGAGGGGAAGAATATGATTTGCCACATGCTAGCATGGTAAACTAATGGCAGAGTGGGATTGGCTCTCACCAGCCCTACATTTTGCCTTTGGGGCTTTGGTTTTTTTAACTTATGATTTCAATGCAAACTTGAAAATCATTTATAATTTTTAAAAAGAACGACAAGTTATTTATAGGTGTGGGGGTCACTTAGCACCTCTAATAATGCTTCTGAACCTAATGGGAATTTACAATGAAATTATTCAATTAAGCATGTGTGTTCTTGTGTTCGTGTGTGTGTGTGTGTGTGTGTGTGTGTCTAAGAAGGGTGTAAGTAATCCTCTATTTTTCTATATCAATAGCAATTCACTACTGTTTATTGGGAGTAATTTGTTAGAAGCTAATATAATGACTGAGAGACTTATTAATAAAACACACCTTTCCTAGCTCTCCACCCTAATATTCTACATCATTTTCTTTCTCAAAATAGGGCTTAAGAGGAAAAACCTTAAGTAAAAATGCTCTTAAAGTAAGAATAAAAAATCTGGGTAAAGGTAGCACTCTTTTGTGCATTTAACACAGTCCCTCATAAAGAGTACTCTTTTCTCTATTTGAGGCAACAAGGAAAAAAGATGCTCTGTCACTGTCTCTCACTCACTTTCTCTTCCTTTGCTTTTTGAGTTACTTCATAGCCAAATATTTCACGACATACATCACCTACCAAAGAGAAGGCCTTAGGTACATGAACAAGCTCAAACATTAGGCAAAGAAGTTTGATGGGGAATGCAGAGCCCCACCTGTATCAGGTGGGCACCTTGCAGAGAAGCCTCTGATTGGGCTAACAGAGCCATGGTCACTGAGGCACTCTTTCAAAGATAAAATGTTAGTTGTCATTGTGAAAAATTGGTTGTCAGTAGCAAAATGCAGCAGACAAATATTCTTCCAAGTCACCATTCCAAAATGAGTGTAATATGAGCATTTGTTAAATGAGTTCTGATTATACTTGCTTTAATTAATAATCTTTTCTTTTAGAAATATGATTGCCATAAAAGCTATATAAAAACATGTGAAAAGGAAATGGCACATTAAGAGAAAATGCTATAAATCGTATATACACACTGATTAAAATTACATTTGAATTTAAAAACTGACATATAGAAAAAAATGCTTGAAAGAAATATGGCAATGTGTTAGGATGGCAGAGGTACAGGTAATAATTTTCCCATTTTCCAAATTTTTATAATATGAGCATATGACTTTAATTATGAAAAGTCTATGTCCAGTAAGAAGATAATTACTTTGGGGGATTAAAAATCCCACAGTGCGTTTGTTCATCAAAACACATTAGAGAAGAGGTAGAGAAGAAATTTGGTGAAGGCTTGGATCAAACACAATTTGAATTTCTTTGTCTCCATATCTCTTTATCAACATAAAGAAAACAGTTCAAGAATATTAGCAAAATAGGACGAAGTGGGAGAAAGTAGGAGAAACACTATTGGAACAGCTAGTTGGTCTGACCCTGGAGCTTCTTTTTAACTAATAGCAGATCATAAGCATTAAATATTTCCTTTATCTTCTTGTTAAAATGGTGTTACCCTGGCTGCAAGACAGAAAAAAGACAAAAGCTTTCTCAATGCATCCATATTCCTTCCTGGTTAGGAGAGTAGTAAAGGCTGTGGTTTTGGTTATGTGTATAGCTATCAAAATAGGATTATCGCATGGACAATGTATGTCAGCTGCATAAACCCATGTTAAATTAGACCAGATGTAGATATTAAATTTACCACGTCATTATAAACTTAGAAAGAATCTGTCTAAAGTCACAAAGCTAGTAAATGACAGAACTGATGAGACGGCACAAATGATCAACTTGATTGTTCCATCAACAATCTAGATGTAAGTACATAAACAGATGCAGATATAGATGCTATAGATAGGGATATCGTTATCTCAATCAATTAACATTTGGTGAATATTTCTCATGTGACTTAGAGTGCAAGGTCTCTCATTTTTCCTTTCAAACTGACATGATTTCCCACTACATCTCTCACCATACTTTCCTCTCTGCAAAAATTCCATGATTGCAAGGGACCTGCCACAGTGACAATGCCAAAAGCTTTCCGTGTGATAAACCCTATTAGCCAGCCTTGCAGTCTCTAGGGGTGGACAGGTAGAGGGTTCTAGCAGAAGACCTTCTGTGTAAAGAACCAGGTGAAGGGCATGGCAGCCGTGGAAGAGTTACTATAAAACAAGATTTTTCCCCTAGAGCTTTCTCCTTTATCTACTGAAATGGAAAACGCTTAGGAGAAAGAATCCTAAACCACTACACCTGAACAAATAATAGAAATTCATTTAGAACAAATACAATATTAAAAGCTATTTTTTCACTACAAAATTAATTGATTAACTTTTTCCTCTACAAATATATTACTGGAACTTTCTCTCTGCACAAACTCTCCAAACAAAATTAATGGTTTTGTTTTGAAAATTAATTTAGATATTAAAAAATTATATTTTCCACCAAGATCTCAGTTACTCAGATTAAATATTAACCGAAAGCTGTCTTCTGCTTAAATAGAATTTAGCCTTTGAAGTGTTTTTATTAATCTCTTCTGATGTAGGTGCTTGAAATTCTATGAGAGTGCCGCTGCCGCCCGTTCTGTGCATCACTTACTGTAATTTATTTTCAGAACATAATTCTATTTATAAATGAAAATCCTATTAAAAGAAGACAAGAAAAATTAGTCCTAGACTTTGCATTGGTAGAGTAGAAACAAAATGAGCGGCCTAACCTGAAGTGACATTTACAAATTACCTGTTAATTTAAACCGGGTTGAGGGATGACAGAGTTTAGTCAGACTGACAGGAAGTACCGAAGGAATGACAGTTGGGCCTGGAGTGGCCATAAAGCTCGTGAGGCTGGCACATTTATCTGTGTTCCCCCACTACCCCACCACCTCCCAGAAAGCTTCCTGCCTAGTAAATAATATATTTTAAAAAATATTTACATTTTTGGCAGACTAGTGAGTAAAGGTTTTACACAGCCGAGGGCTCTCTTCCTTTTTTTTTTTTTAAGGGGAGCAAATCAGTGATTAAAAATGGCTTCTGGCTTTAGTCATGTGTGTGTCTTCCTGCAACCTATTGAAGCCCAAATATAAGTTGTTTTCTTCTTAGGTGTCTTTAATGAAGCACAAGGGCCTAACAAGGCTACAAACAACTGAATATCTATTCATGGGCATTCACTCCCACCCCAAGGTTTTTAAGAAAGACCTGGTGCTCCTTTTATTTTTTCTATTTTTGAAATGTAACATCCAAAAACCTTGTAGATAAAATCTTAAAACAACAATCTTTTAAGAAGGAACTCTAAGAAGGGAAAAGAATTGCTTTATACTTGGATTTTTCTCATTCAATTTCAATTACTACTAGCCAGAATAAATATCTGCTGATATTATACATATCATGTAACAATTAAAACTCATTTTCACAGAACTTCTATTTCACATTCTATTTACATGGAGCTACATTTTTCTGTCAGTGGGCATGTCCTCAGTGACACTAATATGAGCTACACATATGGATAGACTGAAAATACACACGTGCATATACGCAGACACATACACAAAACACAACACACAATAGTACACCTAGTAGTTTGGCCTTTCATGAGCAAGACCTCTTCTTGTCTTAAAAAACAAGACTGGTGATTTTTTTTTTTTTTTATGAGAACATCTTTAGCTTCATAAATCGATGGTAACAAAAACATCCTGGTTTCATCTGCCTGCATCCTGGTCAAGGCTCCTGTCTTTTTTTGTCTCCTTTAAATGTGTTTATCCATTTGAGAATTCAGCAAATTTCAAGGAATTGTTGCACTCTTTCTTCTTGTTTACCCATTCTGGAATTCTATTGACTGTGCAGGGAGAATTCTGTAACTTAAAAGTAATTGCTGTGAATTATTCACACCCTGATTCTCAGAATCTTCACACAACTTTCAGTAACTATTCTGGACGGGAAAAAATGTTTAGTTTAAGGACTACTTCTCTGAACAAATGTTTCCATTATATTTGTGGTAAAGGTATCTACCAAAGGCAATGAATCATTAGTGTATTATCTCAGAAGCAGAAGGGTGATGTTACCAAAGTAAGAAATAATTTTCTCTTGCAATTTTGATCCAATGTTCTTGATATCACAGCATTTGTTATCTAGCAATAAGGAATAATTTAACCCCTTAACACTAGAATAATCTAAATAATCACAAGAATAATTAGTCTTTCTCAATAAGAAACTGGTTTTGAATAGATAAAAATGTCAAATAGAGTGAAAAAGTTTGAAATATGAGATTCTGATGAAGAGGGTCTGTTGGAAAAACGAATCCTCCTTCCCTACTTCTTCAGCCTAGTTGGGTGACAGCCTGCCCTGCCTTGAAGTCCTCCCACATAAATTCCGTGACTTCTATTTAGCAAATTGTTGAAACATAATACAAATTTAAAATAAAGTTCAGAAAGGAGTAACCAAGAGAAAATTTTCAGCTCTGTCTCCCTCTACTCCAGAAGTGCCTCAGGAGTATTTCTCCCAATGTAATCTACTATTAAAAAAGAAAATCAGAAGGCTCCCTAGTCCTTTTTGGCACATAAAGAAACATACTTTGTACTAAATGCTACTTTTGAGGGTTTTTTTTTCAATCAAGGTTTAGAGATAAATTATAAATTATCTGTGTGTTAGACTCTTCTGTCACATTGCTGTCAAGAAGCATATGCCTATTTGGACAATCCTGGTTATTTCTATAAGATTTATGAAATGTTACTTTGCTCTAAGATTGATATCCACGTCCTTATTCAGTATATCAAGGGCATATGATAATGATAGCGATCAATGTTATTTTAACACTGCACAAAGGCCAGGGTGTCAAGGCCATCACTTCATTAGACAACAGGACTATTGATTATTAACTAGAGACTGGCTCAAATAGAAATACCTGTACAATCTCTCCAAGCCAAAACATTATTGGTGGGTGAGCAGATTACATAATCTGTCAACCAATATGAAACTCTCTCAAAACTAAGCAGAGTACAAGGAGCATTTGATAGGGCATTTCACAACGAGCAATAACTTTTTTATGTCCCTTGACCCTCTGCTATCCTCCCTCCTAAAGCTGATATCATTTATACTTGCAACACTGCCTGAGTCCTGACCTTAAAATGCAAATACTCATTTGAAATTGAGGGGAAGGAGATGAGAAAACTAAGGTTTGGGTGAGAGTGGAAGAGAGAGGAAGAAAAGAGTTTACAGGTGTGAAGGGAGACAACTAAGAACAATTTATGCTCTACTTTTCTTGAATCTCAATTCTATGTTCTTAAAAATAGTAGATGTTTTCTAAATATTACAGAGCTAAAGAAAACCACACCGTTTCTCCTTCCTGTCAAGAGATATATTATTGTTTAGCTGACTTCAATAGTTTTTTACATGCAAATTTATCAGACGCCCATTCTCTTTGCCCTGAGCTATGATCTATGAAATATGTGTATGCTCTATGCAAGTGTTAAAGAGGCCTCTCTATCCTGGAGTTATATATTCAGACTCTAAGGCAATTTCTCCATCATGCATCATGCTTCCTAATCAGCATAATTTCCCCTTGACCAGCCCTCTATGTGCATACATTTAGAAAAAAATAAGTGGGTTAAAAGGAGGGCATTGACAAAAACAGCCTGTTCAAAACAGTGATTTGAACACTTCCTAATGGAGCTTTAAGAACTCATCCTAAGTAAAGCAAATGGCATGAGGCATGTGGAAAACTGATTAGTGAGGACCAAAGCAGACATTTATTGCCCAGAGGTAGAAAGTCCACTAATCTTCCTGTTAAACCTCTGTTTTCATTTCCTTCTCAACTAACCTCACTCTGGACCAAATTCATCACCTGTCTTAAGCCTCCAACTGGTACTGAAATCAAAGAAGTCAAGGGAACAGTGAGTGGAATCTCACGGGAATGTATTTCTCCCATTCATCCCTGCATTCCCGAAGATCAGTTTGAAGTGCTGAAATGTCAGGGCCCTGGCTCCTTACAGCTTTCACTACATTTTTTCTTTTCAGAAGCAGCCTTAGGAACCCAGATCATGGTCTGGATCCTTCGGCCAGTGGTCTTGAGCAAGGGAGATGGGACTGACTTTGGTAAATTGTTGAGCACACAGAGAAAAATATCTATAACTAATTGTAACATGAGGATGTGACAGGAGCCTTTGCTGTCCCTGGCCAAACAATGATGATGGCGCTAGGCTAATGAGACAGAACCCTTTTTGATAAGTGAGAGACCCTAAAAATGCACATATTAAAAAAGACTGTCAAAGGTCTTTGAGCAACAGAATAAATAACAGTATTGGATTATAACCCAGAGTATAAAGTAAATATATATGAGCTCTTATTGTTATAAATAAATGGAGGAGTAAATAAATGAATAAGAAGAGAAAAATCTTCCCCATAGGATTCTAAATAATTTGTGCATACTGCCATCCAGAAGATGGTCCTTAATGCCCTCCCCCAACCCACCTTCCCTCCCTTGAACATGGACTTGCTTCCAAAGAATAGAGTGTACAGAAGAAGGGTTAAGTTTATGGTGGAGAAATCTGTCAAAGACTACCTGGATCAAGATTAATACTGCCAGTGATAAGTCATGTTGACAACACATACGCCCTGATAGGATGTGAGAAGAAGGGGCTTCACTTCTGTGGTGTTCTTCCCTAAAACTTATAATCCCAGTCTAATCAGGAGGAAAGCATCAGACAAACCTGAGGGAGATTTTACAAAGTAGCTGACCAATACTCTTCAAGACTGTCAAGGTCATGGAAACAAGGAAAGACTAAGGAACTATCACAGACCAGAGAAGATAAGGAGATGTGATATGTAAATGCAATGTGCTACCTTGTATTTAATCTTGCAAGAGAAAAAAGGACATTAGTGGAAAAATTAGTGAACTCTGAATACAGTCTGGAGTTTTATTAATAGTAATGTACCCATGCTGTTTTCTTAGCTTTGATAAATGTACCTCAGTAGTGTAAAGGGTTAACATTAGGGGAAGCTCTGTGAGTATACAAGGATCTCTGTATTCTCTTTGCAACTTTTCTGTGAATCTAAAATTATTCCAAAGTAAAAAGTTTATTTTAAAAATTCAAAAATATTTCCATAATGACCTGCCCAGAATTTTTTCATTGTGTAAAGGAAAGGAGTAAAAATGTAGAAAATTATATTTTTGTCAAGGAAAAGAATGAAACGAGAAGGCATAACCTATTTGTACAAAAAAGAACAAAATTAAATAAAACTAGACACACATACATTTTTATACATAAATGTGTATATAATATATAGATACATAGACATATATAGAGATCATAAATTCGTAGATACATGGATAGATCAATACTATAATTGCCATTCTACTATTCATTTATTATTTTATTCATTTACTCACCTACTATTTTTGAAATAATAACTACTATATGTGAGGCACTTTGCCATCGGCTAGAAATCCAACAATGAACAAGATGAATATGAGCCTTATCCCCAGGGAGCTCTTCAGTAAGTTCATAAAAGTTTTGTGTTCCAAAACTTTTAGATCTTCAAGAATGTCTTCTTAAGATTCATGTATTTCTCAGAAGTGCTAGTTTTTTGGAATAAAATTATTGGGTTGCAAATCCTGACATACCATTTATTAGGTATGTGGTTCTGAGCAAGATTTTTAATACTCATGCCTCAGTTTCCTGGTCCAGAAAATGGGGATCATAATAATTACTACCTATCAAAGCTGCCACAAGAGTCAAATAAGTTTTCACATATGTTATAAAATGCTATGCAAAGGACAGTTACCATGCCGTCCACCAGGGCCTATTGGGAAAAGTAACCATGGCAGAATGGGGAATCAGAAAGGAGGATGGAGTTCTGACTTTGGAGACAGGAAGATACCAAGAAAAAAATCTTCTCTACTTCATAATCTTGCCAGGAGTCAGCTTTGGAACAGAATATGTAAATGTCTAGAAGGGAAGTACAAAACAACCTTGTGAAGTAAGTAAAAGTCACACATTATTATCCCCATAAATAGATGAAGTATCTGAGGCCTAAGGATATTAAATAACTTGTTCATAATTCCACACTGAGTCAGTAAGACATGCAAATTTAGAATTTAGTCCCTTTGGCATTGAGAGTGTTACGACAAAAGTTTTTGTTCTTTAACATACCTTTTGTGTATATGCCCCCCTAGTGAGGACTCAAGATCTAAACCTGCCTTTTGGGTTGATCGATGGCTGTGATTAGAGATTTATGCATGGTTCTTTAGCCAGATGGGATGCCAAAGCTTCCTCATGCCTGTTCTTCCATGTAATCCTATTTAATGCTATAAAACTCCTCATCTGCCCTCTCATTCTCTGTGTCATCACCTCTAACCCCACACCACCGGCCATCCAGGAGAAGCCTCTCCTGCAAGCCTTATGCCAGTCTTCACTACCTCTCCTTCCCTATGTTATATGGTACAATTAAATTATGATGTATACTTGTATTTTAATGTTATATTTATAACTGTACATATGCCCAAAGGCTTTAGCAGGAGTTACATTTTTATATCTTGAAAAAAATACATATTCAAAATATCAGTTTTTGAAAAACAAGAAAATTCCTTCAGTAGTTTTCTTCTTTTTGCAAGACAAGAGTAGTCAAAATTTTCCCTAGGCTACTTTATGAAGCATTAGATCAATTTGAAAAGTTTTTTACTTTTTAAAAAAGCTTCTGGTGGTTCTTCTGGCTATTTTTTTGCACACATGGCACATAGGTGACAGTCTATTTCAACTCAATATTTCAAGTCTATGACCATTTATTGAGTTTTAAGTTTCTGAGACACAAAAAATGAATAAGAGTTTCATCTCTCAAAGAATTTATTATGTAGTGAAAATGGGAAACAAAACAAATACTTAGAAAATAATATAATTTTTTTATCTGGCTTACAAATACAATGGCTTACATTGCTCTTGAGGTTTAGTTGGGGTTGTTGGGAGAGGGTTGTGAGAAAAATAGTGGAGGAGGAGAAAAGATATTTGAGTTAGATCTTCAAGAATATGTATGGATTTAATAGGAGAACAAGAAAAAGTAGGCGTCTAGGCAGACAGAATCACATAAGCATGGACCCAGAAACATCAATTATAGGAGACTTACGATGCTAGAGCTTCAAGAGGGCAAGATCAGAGGTGAAGAAGCAAAATATGGTTGAGGGGAGCTTTTGAAAGCCCTTATACCAAGGCGGGTGGATCACTTGAGGTCTGGAGTTCAAGACCAGCCTGGCCAACATGGTGAAACCCCATCTCTACTAAAAATACAAAATTAGCGGGGTGTGGTGGCGCATGCCTGTAGTCCCATCTACCCAGAAGGCTGAGGCAGGGAGGCAGAGGTTGCAGTGAGCCATGATAGTGCTACTACACTCCAGCCTGGTGACAGAGTGAGACTCTGTCTGAAAACAACAACAACAACAGAGCCCTTACATTCTAGTTAAGGAGTTTGAGATTTTTAACTTATAGAGTGTGTTTATCTATCAGAGAGTTTAATGGGGGTTGGGAGCTTAGAAAAGGGTGTTGAGGTCATGACTAATAATGGAATATTCAAGTAAAAATTAACAAAATCATCCAGGCTGGTTAAATATTATTTTAAAGGATAGTTGTCAATTCACTAACCAAATTTAATTCAGTTTTACAAATATGAACTGACGAATAATGGTTTATATCAGTCAGAGCTCTGTCAGGAAAACAGACACACTCTAGGTATTTCATGCAGAAATGATTACAACACAAGAAATTAGAAACTTAAAATACGTTGGAAAGGCTGGGGGAGAAAAAGGGGATGCCACCACTAGCATTCAGGAAATCAGGAGATACATAAATTTAAGGAATTTGCCACTGATTATCTTAGCTATCTTCAGCACCTAAGTAGTGCTAAGAAATTGTAGGAGAACATCCAGAAGCTTCTGGAAAAATCTTACGTCTGTCATCTTCCATACCCCAAACACCTATCTACCCAATGCTGGCCAGATGCAATCACAGATTTTTATTCCCTTTTGCCTTCCAATTTTTGCACAAGCATCTTTCACTGGTGGAACTTAAAATGGAAATCTTCCAGCAGATATTTTTAAGGAATTTTATTCTTATGCTTTGAGACCCTCCAATAAAGTTAGCACAGAGAAGATGGGGAATGGTATAGAGCTGCCAACAATTTGGCACATTAGGCAAGGAAAGTCAAAATCTTGGGTAAATATTTATTTAAATGACATCAATAGTAAAATATACAGTTATCAAACACATTGGGGAAACAAAACAACAAAATAAAAAACCAGAGGACTACCTCCTAAGAACTTTAGAGCTCTGCCACACCTTTTCCTAATTCTGAAAATTTGCTCCAATTCAGGTGTACCAAAAATCTGTGAGCCAAGCTCTGTTTACTATGTCTTCTGACTCTAGCCCCAACTATCTCAGTCTCAAAACTTACTCCTAGCTGGGCGCAGTGGCTCACGCCTGTAATCCCAGCACTTTGGGAGGCCAAGGCAGGCGGATCATGAGGTCAGGAGATCGAGACCATCCTGGCTAAGATGGGGAAACCCCATCTCTACTAAAACTACAAAAAATTAGCTGGGCGTGCTGGCGGGCGCCTGGGTGTGCTGGTGGGAGGCTGAGGCAGGAGAATGGCGTGAACCCGGGAGGCGGAGCTTGCAGTGAGCGGAGACCGTGCCACTGCACTGCAGCCTGGATGACAGAGAGAGACTCCGTCTCAAAGAAAAAAAAAAAAAAACTTACTCCTGATGGTTCACAAGACTTTTGAAGATTTGAGAGACAATGTTCAGTTTTGTCATACTAAAATTGGCACATAACATGTTTGGCACTTAAGGTTAAAGTCTCAAATGAGAATAATCATAGATTTCCATGGAATCTTCTGTGAGGTTCTCAAACACAAGAAAGATCCATCAAATATTGCATTTCTGACCACACACACACACACACATGATCTTAAATTTTTATTTTTATTTTTACTTTTTTGAGATGGAGTTTCACTCTTGTTGCCCAGGCTGGAGTGCAATGGTGCCATCTCGGCTCACCACAACATCCACCTCCCAGGTTCAAGTGATTCTTCTGCCTCAGCCTCCCAAGTAGCTGGGATTATAGGCATGCACCACCACGCCCGGCTAATTCTGTATTTTTAGTAGAGACGGGGTTTCTCCATGTTGGTCTCGAACTCCCAACCTCAGGTGATCCGCCCACCTTGGCCTCCCAAAGTGCTGGGATTACAGGCGTGAGCCACCGTGCCCGGCCTCCTTAAATTTTGTAGTTGCTTCTCATTGCTCTTATGATAAAGTTCAGATTTGAAAATCTGGCCTGCCAAGCAGCAAGTCACAGCCCTTGACTACCTCTCCAGGTTAAATTCACATGCTTATATCCTCACATGGTGCACAGAATCCACTCTGGTCTTCTTTCAGTTCTTTCTAGCATAGGCCCTTCTTCATCTGCCAGGGATATTTCTGCCCACCTCCTCCCTTGCCTTCTCTGGGTTGACTGACTCTTACTTATCTATCAAGTGTCAGTTGATGTGACACTTCCCCCTGGAGAAAGGGGCCTCACCTGCTTATCAGTCTAAGTTTCCCACTAGTCTTGCCCATCATGTTCTATACTTTTTCTACACAGAATTTACCTAGTGTAATCACATAATTATGTGCATAATTTATTGTTAATTATTTGTTATATTTCTGTCTCTTCCAGTAAATTCCACAAAGGCAATGACCTTTGTTTGTCTTGTTTATAATTGTATCTTCAGAGTCCATCACAGTCTGTCATAGTAGATACTTGGTAACTATTTGTGGAAGGAAGGAAGGAAGGAAGGAAGGTGGGTACGAGGGAAGGAGGGAGGGAGGGAGGCAAGGAAGGAAGGAAGGAGGGAGGGAGGGAGGGAAGGAAGGAAGGAGTGAAGGAAGGAGGAAGGGAAGGAAGGAAGCAGGGAGGGAGGGAAGGAAGGAGGGAGGGAGGGAAGGAAGGAAGGAGTGAAGGAAGGAGGGAGGGAAGGAAGGAAGGAGGGAAGGAAGGAAGGAAGGAAGGACGGACGGGAGGGAGGGAGGGAGGGAACGAACGAACAGCACCTTTGGCCTCCATTACCATGCTGTACAATCTACTCTCTTGTAAACAACGTGTTTATTTCCTTGCATTTCCAGTGTTCTATGAGAATACAAAAGTGTGGTGGGTTCCTTATTGTCAAGTCATTTACTGCATGCATCTAAATCAGGACAACTTGATTCTTAGGCAAATTGAAGTCTCAGAGTCTTTGGGGGAAATCCTTGAAAAGTAGACCCCTGCCTGGGGAGTGGATTTTGTGTGAGAGAGAAAGTGGCAGGTTTCAACAAAAGAGAAACACCAAGAAGCCACATCTGTGGGCTTTGGATGAAACTCTGCCTTTGGACAAGCACTGGGGGCTCTGGCATCTAAACCATGAATTGGGGCACTTTGTAAGCAGCTACAATTACCCTCATACCTTGTAGCTTCTGATCTGTGGCAGCTGCATCTTTAGCATGGCAGTTAACCAAAAATGGGTGAACTTACCAGGAAAACACACTTATTTGCAGCTATCATCGAGTAAAGGCCTTGGAATGGGGGAAAGGAGTAACATTACTGCAGATTGTAGCTAAAAGAAGTTGAGCTGCTTCTTTTCAAATGTGTTGTCAATTGGTGATTATCAGACAACTTCTGCTTTCACATGTAGGCTAAATCAAAGATCCAAATGCAAAATCCAGCTCTTGGGGACATCATTGGGATTTTAATGCTCCCTTGGGAACCTTGAGCCCTTAAAGAAATGAAAGGTTTACAATGAAGCATAAATATACTATTTTCAATTCGGTCAGATCTAATCTTGTTCTAAAATAACCTGTTATTTAAAGTAAGATGATATCCACTTTTAACAACCCAACATTGAAGTTTCAAGAGTTAAGAACTCCTCAACTTGGATAAACTCATAAACATATGAAAATTAATTTTGCATTATTCTTTGAAACTTCACACTTAGAAGCATCAAAATTGGCTTTCTGTTATTCTGTCAACTTAAAAGGAAAGAACAATTGGGGATGGGGCAGTTTTTCCAGCCCTCAGCTGCTGAATGGTGTCATTGTGTTGTAGCCATTTAGACAGCAAACAGAGATGTGAATGATCAATGCATTGAACAACCTCACAAGGTGGGGTTCAATAGCCAAATGTAGGAATTTGTTGATAGGGAAGACACACACACACACACACACACACACACACACACAGTCTAGCAAAGGAACTATTCAAAAGCTGCCTGGATAGAAGTAAAGCATAGAGGTATAGAGTGTAGGCTCTGAAGCCAGACTGACTATGTTTGCATCCTTGGCTCTGATAGGCACATATAGTTCAACTCTGAACAAGCCACTTATCCCCTCCGTACCTCAGTTTTCTCATCGGTAAGGTAAGAATATCAATATTATCTCCCCAGTGATTGCTGTGAGGCTAAAATGACCTAGTAAATGTAAAATGGTTAGAACAGTCATCTGGAATGTAGTAAATCATTGATAAATAGTACTATAATGATGATGAGACCGTCCCAAGGATGCATGCCTGGACTGTTCCTCCAAAATATACATATTTATGAGTACCTTTGGGCCTATACTAAGTGCTAGATGCCATACGTTTTCATAAATATATTCTAAATAAGTATGTGTTTATGATTTTGAGCCACACATAAATGTTCATCTAAGGCAGTTTCTGTAAAGGGCCAGATAGTAAGTATTTTAGGTTTCACAACTATTTAATTCTGATGTGTAGTGTGAAAGCAGCTATAGATAACACATAATAAATGAACATGGCTGTGTTTCAATAAAGCTTTATTTACAAAACAGGAAGTGAGCTAGATTTGGCCCCTGAGGGGTAGTTTGCCTATTCCTTATCTAATGGATTCTTTAACTAGGAAATATTTACATAGGTAGTTTCCTAAATGAAGGGATTTAGAAAAGTAAGTTCAAATCTTCCTAGTTATTTAATCCAGTGCTTCACAGGGCATTGTGTATAGGAGTGAAGTCCTTCCTGACATCACGCTTAACTCCTCTTGAGACAATTAATTAGGAAGTCTCAGTTTCTTCCCAATTCACAAGAAAAATTTTGGACTGAAACCAGTTTATTCATTGAAAACAATTGTCTACCATTTTATAAATGTTTACTCTGTAGCAATCAATGTTCCAAATGAGTTGTGCATTATCTCATTTAGTAATGATGATGGCAAATGCCGACAGCAACGCTTTCAGAATATATCCCCATTCTGCTCCCTTTCCGCCTCCTCCAGGCCCATTCTGAAGCAGGGCACCTTTATCCTGTTACAGCTCTTAACTCATCTTCCCGTTTCTACCCTTGCCCCTTACAGTCCACCCACAACTTAGCAGCCAGGTATTCCTTATAAAATGTGTCAGATCATGTCACTCTTCTGCTCTCTCAGGGTAAAACATCAAATTCCTAATAGTAGATGTCAGACCCTCTGAACTGGCCCTGATCTCCTCTCTGGCCTTATCGTTTATTACTGTTACCCTCTTCTCACTCAGTCTCCTGCCTCAGGGGTCTTGCACTTACTCTTTCGTAGACCTCATTTAACAATGGCTTGATCTTTCCCACTTTCAGGTCTTTGCTCAAATACTGTCTTCTCAGTGAGCCTACAATCCTATCTCAAGTTGCACCCCCACCCATTACTATTCTTATCCTCCTTTTCTGCTTTGTTTAACTCCATACCTCTTATTATATATGCTGTTTTTATATTTGCTGTTTATAGTTGCTATTAAATTTCCTATTTTGTTTGCTTCCACCCACGAGAATAAAAGCTGAAGGGGGTAGGAATTTTGTTCACTGTTGTCTCCAGAACCTAAAATAATCCTTGCCACATTGTAGGTATCTCATAAATATTTGTTAAATGAACGAATCTATGAGATGCTTCCCATGTGCCAAGTAAGGTTACAGGTGCTTTAAAGGTATTATTTGTTTTAATCCTCACAATCCTGTACATGGATGCTATTGTAACCCATATTCTCAAATGAGGAAACCAAAGAATTGAAAGATTAATGAATTGCCCCAAATCATGTGACAAGTAATAGCTGCATGCCCTTGAAAGCAGGCCATCCAGCCCCAGCCTTTCTGCTCCCAACTACTATGCTACACTCTCTTTATTTAACCCTCACTTCTCCTTGAGTGCGGGACTGATTACCCTGGTATTACAGATGAGAAAAGTGAAGCTCCATGATATTAAGTAACTTTTCGAAGGTCATACAGTCTGTAAATTGAGATGCTAGAATTCAAACCTATGCTTATGAACTCCAAAAATTAATCTGATTTTTGAATGCTATGTGATGGGCTTTGACAAAAGAAAACTGATATGATTTTACAAAAACACAGCCTTTTACACGTTGACGGGCTTAAGACAACCATTCAGAAAGCCCATGTCCAGCCTGCTATCTGATGTGGCCAGCTCTCTAGAGGCTTTCCCAGCGCTAAGGGAGTTGCCAGACAACAGCAAGAAGCCTGGATAAAGATATTGTCATCATCCTCACTGCGTTAGGAGAAAAAAGGAAAGAATAGTAAACACCCTTGTGAAAGATAAGAAGAAAACAAGGATTTAAATTTCATTTTGGCCAACCAGTTCATCTGGATGCTCCCAAATTAAATTCAACTACCTACAGTTTAGATCACGTCAAACCTGGGATTCAAAAAAGACTCAAAGAAGGTGACAATGTACATGGCAAAAATTAACAGTTCCACTTGGAACACAAATGAAAGCAATGCCTACTACTGAACTAGTGTTAAGTCAGTACCTCTTTTGTATTAAGGAAGTGATGGAACAAAGATCAGAAAGAGCAATGGTTGAACTAGATCCCTCATTAGTAACAAGGAGGAACTAAGTAAATCCAAACGAAGGTGACAAACACTTGCAGAAACTGTTGTTTTGATTCCTGGAAAAATATATAAAAGGAGGGATCATCTGGAAATTCTAATTTTTAAAAGGACATGGATAAACACAAATGCTTTATTTTATATTTTATAAAAAAGTGTTAGGTACACAAGAGGCTATAAACACTAAAAAGGTGCTCTTACTTGCATTTTAAAGCAGTTAAAATTGCAACGATGCATCAAGAAGTATCACAAAAGACCTGGAATTTTAATAATTTGGAGAAGGCTTCTGATGCACAAAGGCAGGGGGAGGGATTAGATTCTTGATATCCAGTTCTCATCACACCAGGAATCTCATATTAATGTTTGTTAGGAAAAGGAATCCACCATAATTCCTGCAGCCTTAATGTTGAACAGAAATGTCAATATGTTTTATTCAACCTTTTATTTTTCTTCATAAGGTAAAATCTGGCTCATGTATCTCAGTACATAATAACCCTCAAAAATTCTAAGAAAGACAAAAAATACATATTTTATAATTATTTGATAATTACTAAATTTCTATTATTACCCAGAATGCACAACTACAACTAAATGTATTATTTGATGTGTGTATGCAGATTTATATGCACACACAAACTCTTTTAAAACCTTCCTCAAAAGGTTAAGGAAATAAAATACTACAAAAAATCTAATGTGACTTAAAATGTTACATGTCGAAGGACATTTTAAGCAAGTTCCACTGTCTCTCTCTCTCTACACACACACACACACACACACACACACACACAAAATCAGGATACGTATAATAAAAGGCAACCACAAAATCTCAGAAATTCGACAATGATGAATAGAAATAATTTGATTAGAGGATGTAACCTTTGAAATCAAAGAAAGCTACACAAAATCCTCAAAGCTGAATTCAGTACTTTGGGCTGGGGAGAGGAGAAATGAGATTTAAAAAATATTTTATAAAAGTTTCATAGTTTAGAATGCTCCTCTGTAACCGTTCTGAAAATATGGGTCATATCTTTACTATTATCTATGGCCACAGCCATGTGTGCATGCATACACACACATACACACACACACACACACACACACACACACACCCCTAAATGGAATTTGTCACTATAGGATATTTAAAATCCAGACTTGCTGCATTTAAAATGTATGGAATTTATTTTTAAACCAGCCATATCTGAATTCAATGCCTTATATTTTGAGTTTTAATTCCAATCATGCTAATTTTAAGTCACAAACATATATCTGCCGGTAATGAAGGTTGTTTAATTAGGTCCAGATAAAATAGCTCCAATTCTGTTTCTGATCCACCTGTCAAAGCAAATCAGTCTTTTACATGGCTAAAAAAAAACAAATTAGACTAGCTGATGACTTTTTGAATATTCAAGTAGACACACCGAGGATAAATCCAAACAGAACTTGTGACTGAACAAAAGCCTGAAACGTGACCTCAGAGATGAAGATATCTTATTCTGCCAAAAGCAGATTTACAAGCTGGGTCTTCACAGTATTATGAAGTCAAGGACAGGGTGCTAAAGAAGAAGTAATGAGAAGGATAACAAAAACAGAACAACACAGCACTACAAGAAATCAAATCTGCCACAGCTTAGGGCAATGTAACAGCTCAATGTAATGAAAAATAAATACAAACAATGATGAAAATTGTGACAGAGAGGGTCAGTTTCAACATTTTCTCTGAAGGAAATTCTAAATCAAGAAGTATCCTAACTCATAGAGTATATGCTATCCATGGTTACCATATAAATTATTTTAAAAGACTATTAAAGATAGAAAAACTGTATCTCTTATAAGTTTAATATGAATAGTTTGGAGTATTCTAGTCCTACAGATCTAGTTTACTTATGTATAAAGCACTACACATTTCAATACAGATCCATATAAGCCCAGGGGAAAAGTTATTTGAAATTGGCATGGTGGCCATGTGAATAGGAAGTGTTAGATGGGAGGGTACAGAAGAAAGAAGAGAAAAAATAACCTGATAAATCCTTGAGAAGCCTGGAGGTTACTTCTATATAAGACCCTCAGAACCTTCCATCCTCCCCTAGTTGAATCCTGAGCAAAGATGTGAGATGGAGTCAGTAGTCGAGGCTCCAGGAATATGACTACCCTTCTAATTCCTCATTATTGCATTCAGAATAGGCTTTGGATTCAGAAAAGAGATTCATGCTCAACACTCTCATTCCTAAATTGCTTTAAGCAAGAGACACAAAAATAAACACAATAGTCCATGATGTAAACATTTTATAGAAATACACACATGCACACACACATATATATAAACTGCATAGATAATTTAATAGGGAAAAGATTAGAAAATGAAACAATTGAATATCCATTTGGAAAAAAATTAATCTCATTCCTTACCTCACTTCATACACAAAATTAACTCAAAATGGATAAGAGATCTAAATTGAAAAGTGGAACTATAAAATTCCTACACAAAAATAGGATAAAACCCATAGCCTTGGCATAGGCAAAGATTTATTAGATTAAAACACACAATGAATGAATCATAAAAGAAAAGATAAATATAACTTTAAATTAAAAGTCTTTGTTCTTCTAAAAGTGCCAATAAAAAAATAAAAGACAAGTAAAAACAAAAAAATTGCTATGACTGTATATGACAATCAGTAAAACAACTTAGTTTTGAAAATGGGCAAAATGTTTGAACAAATGCTTCATAAAAGATGACATACAAGTGGTTAATCAGCACATGGAAAGAGGTTTATTATGATTAAGTCATCGGAAGTTTGTTGTTATTTGTATCAAATGCAAATTAAAACGACAGTGAGATACCATTACACACACATTCCAATGGCTGAAATTAAAAAGACTGATAATACCAAGTCTTGGCAAGGACATGAAGTAACTGGAATTCTCATCTATTACTAGTATAAAGTGGTACAAAGACTGGAACACAGTTTGACAGTTTCTTATAAACTTAAAAGTACACTCCCTGGGGATAAATTAGAAAAATCCATCTAAATCTATTTCAGTTCTGACTTCAGCCATGTCTGGAAGTTACTTGATACAAAAACTAGAAACCACTGTGTCCATCAACAGAAAACTGCCTGGGAAGAAGCACAAGGTAGCATTTTGGGGAGATGAAAATGTTTCTGTATCTTGATCATGCTGAGAGTTACAGGAGTGTTAAATTTGTCAAAATATTGAAATATACATTAAAATAGGTACATTTTGTTCTGTATAAATTATACCTAATAGATTTAATTTTAGTAGTATTAGAATAGAAAGTGCCTATGCTAACCCTTTTATATTACAGATGAAGAATTTGAAGACCAGGGAACTTTAGTGTCCAGCTCACCTAGCTGATAACAGAGCTAGGACCAAAGTCCTATTCCCTAAATCCTAGATGCACACTCTCTCTGTACAAAAAGCATTTTTTTTTTTTTTTTTTTTTTGAGCTGGAGTCTCGCTCTGTTGCCCAGGCTGAAGTGCAATGGCACGATCTCAGCTCACTGCAACCTCTGCCTCCCAGATTCAAGCAATTCTCCTGCCTCAGCCTCCCAAGTAGCTGGGATTATAGGCACCCGCCACCATGCCTGGCTAATGTTTTATATTTTTAGTAGAGACGGGGTTTCACTATGATGGCCAGGATGGTCTCAAATTCCTGACCTTGTGATCCGCCTGCCTCGGCCTCCCACAGTGCTGGGATTACTGGCGTAAGCCACAATGCCTGGCCTAACAACTACCTTTACACTGAATGACAGAATTAATTTCAATGGAATTTAACCTAAATGGCCTGGAGATCAGGGATTTTGATTCCTTGAAAGTTAAGAGACTTTGTGGGAGTGATGATGATGATGATGGTAGTATTAAAAATGATTTTGCCTCTACAAATTTCATTTTCTCTCTTCCAAGAAACAGATCTTAATTTCTATTCATTTTGTCCAACTTTCAGTCTGTATAGTTTGAAAATCGAACCTGAACTCCTGTTCCAAGGAGGGTACATGACCCGGGCCCTAGACCTTTGTTATCTACTACTGTTGCCAGTGGCTACGTGTGGCTACTGAACTAGCATTTGAAATGTGGCTGGTTCAAACTGAGAGGTGCTATAAATGTAAAATACACACTCATATATTCTCTCTGTGGTAAAAAAGAAAAAATAATTCAAACTAGCCAGTTAATTTTTTAATGTTCACTATGTTGAAATAATATTTAAGATATGATTAAAGCAGATATATTTTCAAAATAATTCCTTTTTTTAATTTTTAAAATATCACTACTATAAAATTTAAAATTACATATGTGGCTCACACTTGTGGTTAGCATTAGAATTCTATTGGACAGTTCTGGTCAGGCAATTATATTCGTAGTCTTCCCCATTTCAGCTTGTTTTCAGAAATACATACGTCAGCTTATAGCAAGTACTAACTGTACTTAACCCAATAAGTTACCTTATGTGAACTACTGCACAGTTATCAGGGAACTTTTACATTCATTATCTTCTTTGGTCTTATAAGATAATCATTGTTATAAGAAAACTGAGATTCAAAGCCATTAAGTTAGCTTCCCAAGGTCAAGCTAAGAAATGAGCAGAGGCCAGGCGCGGTGGCTTACGCCTGTAATCCCAGCACTTTGGGAGGCCGAGGCGGGCAGATCACGAGGTCAAGAGATCGAGACCATCCTGGCCAACATGGTGAAACCTCAACTCTCCTAAAAATACAAAAATTAGCTGGGTGTGGTGGTGGGAGCCTGTAGTCCCAGCTACTCGGGAGGCTGAGGCAGGAGAATCGCTTGAACTGGGAGGCGGAGGTTGCAGTGAGCTGATATCACGCCACTGCACTCCAGCCTGGCGACAGAGCAAGACTCTGTCTCAAAAAAAAACAAAAAACAAAAAACAGCAACAACAACAACAACAACAAAAACAAAGAAAGAAAGAAAAAAGAAATGAGCAGAACCCAGTTGCCAAATTCAAGTGTGTGGATCCTAGACCCGCTCTTTTCTTCTTTGGCACCATTCTGTTGACCCACCTGGAATGTTACCTTTTAAAATTGAAGGTAGCAGAATCAATGAAAATGGAGATGACTTACCATTTGTAAGTCCCCGTCTCACAATTAATCCACCTAAAAGATGATTTGTGTTGTGCTGCTGATGAGATTAAGGTGCATTCCAAATGTTATCAGGCCATATAAAGCACACGGCAACTACTTATAATATTGTCAGAGAAACAGTTTAAGAAGAGAAAGAAATGAGATGGTAAAATGACCAAGGTCATATTGTGTAAATTTGTGATAAAAATATAATAAGGGGAAGACTGGGTAATAAAGAGTTTATATCTCTTCAGACCTATCCATTGGAGAGTTAGGGTCTGTATAGTGGGCCCAAGAATGCAATCTACCAGGAAAATATTTTCTATAGGTTAATGGGCTGAGACTAATTCCTTGCCTTCATGGACATTGCATTCCATGGTCTCTAAAATTCCCAAAATGCTTATTTGGTTTCCTGGATGCCTTGTCTCAAAAGTAAATAAACATTTCAAAGAGATATAACTTAAAAGGTGTATTTTTAGCGAAAATAAATAAATTCTACATTCTGGATAGTGTGTTAGTTTAAATGAAGTCCCTAGAGCATGATTAGCCCACAAAGAGTAAAAATACTGACATTTTGAACGTGTCATACAGAGTACCAGACGTCAATTTGCTACTAAAATGCACATACCTTATAAGCTTAACTTAGAAATGAAAGCAGACTAGTCTCCTTTTGGTCTTTTCTATAAAAGAAAATGCAATCGTTATGACCACTTATGTCCTGGGTTTACTAGAATGGCCCTGGTTTCCAAATCCTTTCTCATTGTTCCCATGAGAAATCAACTTGCTATGGGCTGAATGTTTGTGTTCCTCCAAATTCATATGTTGAACCCCTAATCCCCAGTGTCATACTGTTTGGAGGTGGGACCTTCAGAAGGTAATTGGGTCATGAGAGTGAAACCCTCATTAATGGGATTAATGTCTTTACAAAAAGAGACACAAGAGAGATTATCTCTATCCCTCTCTGCCAGGCAAGGACAAATTGAGAGAGCAGCTATCCGCAAACCAGGAAGAGGGATCTCACCAGAACCCAACCATGCTATTACCCTGATCTCAGACTTCCTGGCCTTCTGAACTGTGATAAATAAGTTTCTGTTGTTTAAGCCACCCAGCCTATGACATTCTGCTATAGCAGCCAAAACTAAGATACAACTTGTGCCCTGATTGAAGTATATGTCCTGGGTTTTAATTCTAAAAATAAAAGATACACTTTATAAACCTAAACTCAAATTCTTCTCCTCATGGAGATTGCAATCTGGTTGGGAAACTGAAAGAAGTACATGTACTAAAGAAATAGAATATGGAGGATTTTACATTAAGTGTCAAAACACAGCACAGACTATTAGCAGCATGCCCCAACAGTGGTCCAAGCTATCCTGTCCTCATCAGGCCAGAGCCCAAAGGAATCACAGGGGGTTCCATTCCAAAGAGGGATGTGGGCCAGTGGGGAAAGTTGCTTAATCTCTCTGTGCCTTAGTCACCTAGTCTATAAAACAAATATAACACCCATTTCACGGTGATGTTGTGGAGATTACATATGATACCCCTTTAAAAAAATATTTTCACTTTGTTTTCCTGTGGAATCCCTAAGGCTAGGAACCTTTAGTTACTGAAATTCCTCTAGGTGAACCACATTATCTGCATGCCCAGCCCCCTACCCCTAGCATGGTGGAAGGGCAGCGCAAATCTAAAAAGTTATGAGCCAGTAATTTTACCCCAAGTAGGTCTTTAAAGCTTCCTTTCCAACTCAGTTTTCTGCAATGAAAGTTGCTGTATAAGCAAAAAATATTATTAGTATTAATAAAAATATTTCAGCCATGCTGCTTCTTGCATCATATGTAATTCATTAGCACCAGCTCATAGGCGAGGCAACATTTTCATGTCAAATAATGTTTTATGGGTCTTTAGAACATTATACTCACTGGGTGACCCACATCATGATGAGACCTCCCCAGGAGGGAAGACAAGAAGCACAGGCTTTTAGAAACTCTTTCTTTTTCAAATTTGCTTGGGAAAAAGGTTAGTTTCTACTTCTTGTTCAGCAGCCACACAATGCCAGGAAGCTTAGGTGCTTCTTGAAAGGATGCGTGTTGTTTTGTTCTTGGGAATAGGATTTATAATGATGTTAATTCAAAAGAAGAAATTAAATATAAAAAGGTTAATGAAAGGTTTCAGTCATGATTACGGTGACCATGATCAATCAAAGGCCAGAGAAACGGCTGTTTTACAATTAAAATGTCCCAACACATTGTTATTTATCACAATTGCCATATTGCAGCAGCAGGCCACAATTAATCATATAAATCACCCCAGTGGACTAAATTCTGAGGTTCTCTTTTTGTCAAATAAGATGGCCATGTTATTGTTAAAACTGATGAAAAGACATTTTTTTCTGATATTCTGATTTAACATACTTTTGTTTAAAAAGATCTTTTATGCAAAGATTATAGGGAAAACTCTAGGCAGGAAACTTTAGTAATTTCAAAGCTCATTAGATTTTAAGAATGGATATGTACCTCCCATTCAAATGCATAATAGCATTTTCACAAAGGTTTATCAAAGGGTGAATTAATTGGGTTCTATGTTTTGTAGTCATTATTCTTTCATTCATTCATCCATTCATTTATCCAGTACTTATTGAGGGTCTACTATATGCCAGGTACTCAACTAGGCCCCAGAGCCATAGCAGTCATGGTCCCTAACCTCATATGACAGGAGTCTCGTAGGGAAGAATGCCATTACACTAGTAATCACAAAAGTGGAGAATGTTTTGAAAGACAGAGTGTAGAAGACCACAGAAACTTACAGGAATCTGGATAAGAAAGGGACATTTCAACTGAGATCTGAAGGATAAGGACGGGGAGTTGGACAGGTCAGGGGAAGTAGCCAAGCAGAGCAAATAGCTTATGCAATTGGCCACTGCTGTACCACTGAAACCTGGTACATTGTAGGGACATGATAAGTATTTGTGGAATATATTAACTACGAATATTGTGTTTCCAGAGGTCCTTGACTCTGTATAGGAAAAGCCATCTCCCCTAGAGAATGATGGGCCCATGACAAGGTCCACTCAGCCTCCTCCTTTTCTTATCCATAGTCCTGCACAGATAAAACCTAACTAAGGTGAATTGGGGATAAAGAAAAATATATCAAAAAAAAAAAAAAAAAAGCAAGAGAAAATCCATGGTGGGGTAGGAGATAAGTGGAAAAGAAAGGACAAGGTGTTGCCTGTAGCCATTCCACAGACCCATCTGGTGCTGGGATTTGGGTAATGAGTATATGTTTGCATGAGCTTGAGGGTTTTGTTTTCCCATTAGGAAAAAAACAGTCCCCTCTTATCATGTTACCATGCATTTGTACCTTGCACAAAGGCACCATCAAAAGCAGTGAATGGGAGCTGAAATAAGCCCAGATTCCACTCTCCAAGTTAAATGCCCTGGCATGGGATTGTTACCTCACAGAGGAGGCATCTTTTCCTAATTTGTTCACCCACAGAGGATGCCTTTTGTTAATTCCCATAAGGCACCTTATAAACCAGCTGCATCCCTATTCCTTCATAGTTCTCTTCCCCTTGGACTGTAGGATACATGGATATTAGCTTCATATTTTGCACTAATGTTTTCACTCAAAAAAAAAAAAACAGATCTAAACCAAATGAATACATCAGCAAAATGGAAAATGTGGGTCAGAGCTATTCTGGAGATGAGGATGATGCTATCAAAACAGAGGCCTTCATGGGTTTTGGGTGCAAGTTATAATTTATTCTTCTAAAATGACCCTGTTTAGACTAAAGGTCATTCCATGACAAAACACTGTAGAACACCAGAAAGTTCTAATTTCACAAGCCTAATTCATAAAGACCATAGAAAGGGTGTAGTTAATGTCAACAATGTATATTCCTCAAACCAAACAACCTCAAACCCATTGAGTCAAGGCATTTTAAGTTAAAGCACTTCCCCAGGTCTAGGTTTCAGAGAGGAAACAAAGAGATCTGAGATTTTTGTCTCTGACTTCAGTGAATTTACATATAGTAAAAAAAGTGAAAATAATAGCTATTTTCTACCATTAAAATATGGATAAAAATTGTTTAACTGCACAAACATAAGATGGAAAGTGAAAATGTTTCTTAGGGTGTATGAATATAACGTCAGGAAAATACATGTCACATTTTGCCTCTGCCTTACAAGTTTTAGAGTGCATTCAAATATATTATTCCAACTGAACCTCACAACAATCATGGGAGGTTAGGCAAGCCACACACTTTCATGTTCATTTCATGTCCAAATGAAACAGTTCCTGGGAAAAGTTGACAACTTGCCCAAAATCACATAGAACCCATACCGGAAATCAGGTAGTTTGACTGCAAGCCTGGACTCTCTTTACCCAAAGTGCGGACCAGAAAACGAAGCTATGTGTCACTTGTGCCTCTGAACTTGTGAGGCCATGGGGTTGTTGTGACAATTCCTAGCAGGACTATTTTTGCTATAAATTACTACAAGTATCCAACAGAAGAAAACCTGGTGGATGAGAGATGCTGACAACATGTGGCAGTTAATTGAACATATATATAATCAGGGGTTGCACCACTGTGGCAGCTCTGGATTATATCAACAGGCATAATGATGTTGCTAAAATTATGCACCCACAATTATCCCTTAAAGGTAGGTGATAAATGAATTAACTAAGTACTAGAAGCATACACCTTCAAATATTTAGGACTTGACTGCTGCTAGGTGTACAAGGACAGCATCATGCCAAAGAGTCGGCATTCCACTAGGTGATTAGTAAGCTCTTCATTTATGACAATAGTTTAGTAAAACATTGGCATGAGTGTTCCATGTAGTTGAAACATTTTTTTGAATAGGAAAAAATGAAGCATTTGTATATTAGCTGTGGCAAAAGGGGCAAAAGCACATAAAGAATTCAAAAACGCATCAAAATAAAAATGATTTTCCACGTACTAGGGGATAGATGATCAGTTTTGAGTGAAGAGGAGCCATCCCATGCACCTATACTTTTTCATGATATTTCAGTACCAGGAACTTGCAGATGAGGGTTAAACAACTTTTATAAGATGTTGAATCAAGATGTGGCTAGTGAAGATGTTGTGCAGCAAGAGGATATCAAACTAACACGTGCCACAGGGCATCATGTGGATGACTTCTGACAGCCTCACATGTTGGGGAGAGAAAAGGTGGGAAGTCAATTCTGGGGTCAGAGGAGAAGAGCCTGGAAGTTGAACAGGCCTGGCTTCCAATCCTACCAGGTTCTCACTAGTACTGCATGCAAGGCGAATATTTAATCTGTTAAGCCTCAGTTTCCTCATCTACAAAATAAAGATAACAGTTGCTCCAAATCTCCTTTAAGCAATTAAATACCAATATTTAGCCTAATACTTGGCACAGAGTGAGCACTAAATGAATAGACAGTGCCCTTGTGATTATTACTGGATCTCAGGCTACTATAATGTATACATATGCTGTGGACAGTTAGTAATGCCTGACTTTTCTAATGGTACTATGCCATTAATCAAGTGAATTTCTACATCTGACTCCATCAGTATCTACACGCCTTTGTGTTTTAAAGAGATACACGTAGTATTCAGGCACTGGGCCTCCTTTGCTTGTTTATAGCATTTTGATGGGAAAGTTATCAACCAAAATAAATGAGAAAGTGACCAGGTTTAGGCACTGTAGCAGTTCTGGTTCAATATTGGATGGGGATGTAGGTTTAAAATTAATCACACAAATGAGGATAGAAGACCATCTCCATATTATGTGCATCCATGCTAGCCAGTCTCCATTACCACAGATAACTGAGAACTGACTGTATTTATTTCCAAAGGCTCCCTTAAAATGGAAAGATCTCTGTGGCATCTATAAGATTCAATTAGAGGACCTTTATAAGCACACATCTAGTTGAACCAAATGAGAGATAAATTAACCTATAAACAGCATGCTCTTTCTTGTGGAATCCTCTAATGGCCTGATTTAGGATATCAGCAGATGGGAGGTCAGTGCCCAGTGCTTTCAGAGTTCAGCCCATTCATTACAATCAGGTTCACGATGCCACGAAGAGTTTCTAATGAAATACACTCCAGTAAACCTCAGAGGGGGACAGCTCATGTGTGCATGAGGCATGAGTTTAAGGCAGCAGACAGACTGTGATTTTGTATTTCCAGACAGGTAGGGGTCCAAATGGAGCCACTGCACATTTATTAAGTTGTATTCTTTCAGGGGAGAAACTCTTGCCGAGACATCTTACCTGTAAGCTCCTTTAAGCTTTTAGCTGAAATGCTCTAGTTCACATACAAAGAAAATTGCACTGTTTGTCACTAGTCAGTGTCCTCTAACATCAGGGCTTTAGTGGGAAAAGAGACACATTAAAAAGGTACATGATCTTCCCTGTATCCCTCCCTATTCCAGCTGAGAGTACTTTCTCTAAGTCCTTTCTTCTTAAATCTTGGGGAAAAGAAACTTACATATCTCAATTCCTGCCAAATTGTAGCTCCAAATAATACAAAATATGAGCCTGTGGGTTTTTTTTTTTAAAAAAAAGAACAGTACTTCAGAAGCCTGAAAAATATCTGCTTTCGTGGTCATGTCTACTGACAAAAAGCCTACTGACAAATTAAGAACATCACAGCAAGAAAACATCCACTTTTAGCATACATGTATAACATCACAGGGCATCTTGCTAGTTTCGAAACACCCAGTTTTATGTGGTGCTAGCAGATGAAAGAGAAGACTGGCTTTCACTTGTGTTCTACAGATGCTTCTGGGGCACAAGGCAAGGGGCATGCAAGTGAATTGTAGATAACACATTGGAGGCTTGATAGAATGCTTCCCTTGAGGACCCATGCTGAGAGGTGCTCTTAGAGATGAGATGACTTCTTCTGAGTTTGCATTAGTTCTTCAGTAAATGAATCCCCTCAGATAGAAGTTCCTAGTGGCTCCACTTTAAACGAAATTCTAACGTATAATGAATACTTTTCCAGTGTGGTTTTAAAAACCCTTTCTTCCTATTTTATGTTTTCCCCATATGAGCATATATAGGTATATATATATATATATTCCAACTTTTTGTACCTCTCTTCCCAGCAAGTCAAATTATTATTGAGCCCTGGACATTCTTTCACTATGTCTGCAGTTTACACAGGTAGGTCAGCTGACTAGAGCTAGTCCAAGTTAAAAAATTAAAACCTTAAATTTCAGCACTTCATAACCTGCATTGTAGAATAACTAAATAGCCTACCTTGCCTAAAATGGCTTGTTGGTGCATATACATTTTTCTCTTCTTACACGATTTTTAACTTTAATGAATGTTACATTTTTTATATTGCCTTAAAAGGACAAGTTAGTAACAAGCTCACCAAGCTTTCTTCTAGTAAACATGGTTAAAAACCGTCAGGATAAGAGCTTTTCTCCTCATCACAACTAATATCTACCCCACTGCCACATCTCTACTACCAGCCCCTTGGCCACTGTTGACCTCACTTTAGGAAAAAATCCAAATCATGCATACATAATGTACTTAGTGTATCTCCATCACTATAAGGCTGAAACATGTTGCTTAGTGGTTCCTTCCAAAGCATTAGTTGTTTCTTCCTTTATGTTGCACAAAAGTGGAGGTTACTAAATGCTACTGCAAGTTCAGAAAAAGTGCTTGCCAATGCTATTCACTTAATTAGGTCTGTCTTCTCCTTTCATCTCAAATGTCCTCATTTGTTATGATACACGCATTCTTTTAATAAATATGTCTTTGGTGGGCATTTTATGCCAAACAGTATGTTAGGTGCTGGGAATGCAAGAGGGAGTAAAGTACACCAGGACCCTGGTCCTCAAAAAGTATTGTGTGCCAGGGAACCCAGATGAGTAAGCAGGAAGTTATAACTCAGTGTAAGACATATTAGAGGAACTACATAAAAGGGACCCCAAAGGCTTCGGGGAGAGTAAGACATCTCAGTTTGACCTATTATGACATAGGCACCAGCCAAGGGAAAGGAAGAAGAGTGGAAGGCCATTCAAGTAATCCAGGGAAAACAACATGTGTGGAGATGCAGGGGTAGGAGAGAGAGCACCACCTGTTAAAGCAACTGAAAGAGCCACTCATGTTCCAGAGGGCAGTGCCAGAAAAGGCTTTCATTGATCACCAGAGTGAATGCTGCTCCCTGACCCACCCCCATGTTGCCTCCATGACATTAACTTGTCTGATTTTTGTCATGGTTCCTGTAATAAGTAGAAGATAATAAGTAGAAGCTCATTATCAAATAAATTTGCGTTCTGTATTTGATCAGTTAATTTTAAATGACATTTAAGCGAGAAAACATAAAACGTGATTTTAAAAACCCTGAACATTTTATTTCAGCTTAATCTTATTTTACCTTATTCTCTAAATATATATTCCTTTATCAGTTAATTGATGTGGAGATGAGACTTTTTGAGAATGAGTCCTGCATTAGATTTTGTTTTTTTCTTTGTTGTGTAATACATCACCAGCAATTTTCAGTTTAGCTTTTTCTGGAGTAGAGAAAGAACTTAGAGAAAATTTTGAGTAATCCGAATGCAGATTTTTACAGTATTTTTCCAAAAACTTTTTAGGTTTCTTGCTTACACCTGATTTTTTTTTTTTTTTTTTTTTTTTTTGCTTACACCTGATTTTACAACTTATTTTTAGCATTTCTTAAATTGAATCTTTTCAAGTTTTTCAAATTATCTATTACAGAAACACTTCATTATAAAATTATCTTAATGCTTTTTATTTGTTTCAGAGACATGTCTCGCTCTGTCACCCAGGTTGGAGTATAATGGTGCAATCATGGCTCACTGCAGCCTCAAACTTCTGGGCTCAAGCAATCCTTCTCCCTCAGTCTCCCCAATAGCTGGGACTATAGGTGAGCACTACCACATCCAGGTAATTAAAACTTTTTTTTTTTTTTTTAGAAATAAGATCTCACTGTGTTGCCCAGGCTGGCCTTGAACTCCTGGGCTCAGGTGATCTTCCCTCCCCAGCCTCCCAAAGTGCTGGGATTACAGGTGTGAACCACTGTACCCAGTCTGTCTTAATTCAGTGTTTAATTACGTTATTGTTTCAATTCTTCCTTAAAAAGGGTGGTCTCAAATCTAAGATCTTACTATATATTTAGAACTTAGAATATTTTCTGATACCTATTAAGTATCAGTAAATATTTTTTTGAATGAACAAATAAAAAGACGATGTTAAAAAGAGTAGCAAACTTTGGAGATCTAGCAAGCCAGAATATGGAGTTTGAATATTTTTCTAAGAGCAATAAATGAAACGAACAAATATAATAATTTATAGTATATCTCCCACTAGTGTCTCTTATTGCATTTCAGAGTTCTGTGTCTCAAATTTTGTAGGTAAGTCATATTTCACTATGTGAAATTTCGTTGATAATTCATGGTCAGTCGTGTGAACATAATTTTCATTTGTATGACAACTGTGGAAGGTTCACATTCCGGGAACCAGAGATGGGGGTGGTAAGGAAGGGGTAGAAGTGAAAATCTGGGAACAGTTTGATTTGGTGTGGTAGCCATCCTGACACTTTCCACCCCTGAGTACTTATTTTATTTTAAATCTCAAGGGCTCATTCCATTAGTGTTTTGATTTTTTTAAAAGGTGCAGCGTGTTTAACCTGTTCTCCATTTCAACGATGTTCTCTTTGAGAACACAGAGCCAGCACATTACTTAAAACAGCAAAGTGTCATGATTCAATAGTCATAACTTTTCTTCCTATTAATAATAGTTTCGCCCCTGAATCATACCTACATGTCAATCACATCAATAGACTAGAAAAATGATGTTTGGCAACATTACAAAACACAGGCATCTTGGAGTCTGGTTATTTTCTATTTTGTAAACCTTTAATACTGAGCTAAAATCTGTAATAAATCTCAAACATAATCAATAAGGATATATTACATTCTGTTAAAAAATTTAGTGTAAATCTTTCAATCTTTACAAATTTTGACCTTATGGTGGTGTAGACAGATGAATTGTAAATTAGGTGTTTTTAAAACACATATATTTTTAATTAATGCATGATATAATACAACAATAAATACAACCAAGAATAAAATGCTAATTTATATTTTATATTTAGGTATAATCAAGTCAGGTTAAAACAGACACTTGATGTTTCCCACGTTGATTCAGCGTTTATATCTCAGATGCAAAAGGATCCAATGAATAATAATTTACATATATATACATTTTAAACAGTAAAAATAGATGGAATCATATATAGGCTTGCATAGAAGATAGTAGAACACTAGAAAGCAGTTCAATTGTGAAATATAAAATCTTAGGAAATTGATATGCTATTTAAGAAGTAAATTATAGCTCCATATTTGAGAGTCTCTGTTAGTATACTCCATGTGTCCGGTGTTCTTTTATCAGTAACCTTCATATTTTTCAAAATTCATAGGGACTTAAAAAATCCATTCTGGCTTGAAAGCTTTTTATCTCTTTTCTTTTACTGTTAGGGTAGCATCTGGAAGGGGGTTGATTGATCTAGCAGAGGTAGCCAGTGAGTCAGGCTCTGCTAGAGAAAGGGTCACTTGAGAGTCACTTGAGTTTTCACCTTTTTGTTGATGACCTGACTTTCTAGGTATGAACTGCTCTGATTGATACACTTACACAGCAATGTGGAAGAGTGATTATGAATACAGGTTCTGGCATTGAACTAACTGTGTGACCTTGGGCAAGTAATTTAACCTTTCTTTGCTTTGTTTGCTCATCTGTAAAACTGAAATTATACCACTGGGTTTAAAAGACATAATATCTGTAAAGACAAAATGGCGTAGTGCCTGCTACATAGTAACTCTCAAAAAATGTTAGCTATTTGTTATCTGTACACTCCTGAATCCCACCTCCTTCTTTACTCTAATATCATCTTGTGTTTCTTCCTGATTTTGAAAACCTAGATATGGGTTCCGTTGGCTAAATCTCTTTTATCTTTTTTTTTTTTGCTTGATTAATTCTGACTTGATAAGGTTACATGATTATCTGATTATTCCCTTTGCTTTGCCATTTGGCCACAGGCTCCTTGGCTCAAGATGTGGATGAATTCAGCCTCCACAGGAGCTCAGAACTGTCTTCCCTCATTTGGTCCCATTGGCCATATTGCCTTCCAGTTGAAGTAACTCCAAATCCTATTATTTATCTTGGACTATCTTATATTCTTTCTCTTTCCACATAGAATGTATCTTCAAGTTCAGACAGTTCTTCCTTTATTACACCTTTTGTATCTGTCACTTCCCTTCTGATCCCATTGCTACCACTCTATTCCAGGTTCACATTATTCCACAGATATATTCTTTCCCTCTTCCTACTCCTCCTGCACACAGATGCTGTAATAATCTCTCCAAAATGCTGCTTTTCACTTGTTACTCTTTACCACTCCCACTACCTCCATCGAAAATCATTGCTTACTGGAGTACAGAGACACTTCACCTGACATTTAAGATCAGCAATACCCCATCAATTTTATTTCTCATCACTACCCTACTTTCATTTGTTTATCAAATATTTACTTTATGTCAGCTTCCATAACAGGCATTGTAGACATAATGATAACAAATTAGCCATAGTCTCTGTCCTCAGGAAACTTACAGTCTAGTGAGGAGACTTTTTTTAAAAAAAAAAGGCATCTTGATATCATGTGTAGTCCTTTTCCTGTGCTTAACGGACTTTCCCATCTCCATTGATCCCAGACCTGTTTCCCTTCAAGTCCTCCTAAATGTTTTTTTTTTTTTTCCTTCTAGAAGCCTGTTTGAGAGCAGGACTGATGCTGAATTCAGAAAATGTAGCTGCTGATTGCATTCACTTTCATTCTCTAACTCATTTCACTGCCCTTCCCAAAATGACTGGAGAAGAGCACCAAGCATCTCTCTTCACCACTTTTATGATACTCCCTTAAATCTATCAACTTTCCAGAATATCATGGGAGAGAAGGGAAAAGACACAATAAACAGCTTGATTTGTGAAGGCCCTTTCTGCTTGATTTCCTTGGACTTACTTCTGTTGATTTTAGGTCCTGAGAACATGGGTAAAAGCTCATTATCATTCTCTGACATTTAGCTCAAGTTTCCTTTATGAGTCAAAATAAACTAAAAGTTTAAACAGTTATTGGACCCTGGAACATTTACTGAACATTCTGTTATACATAAGAACCTTGCTTGTTGTTATGGGAGAAACCTGAGATGAACAAGAGGGAGTTTCTCACCCCTGCCTCGCTCAAGCTGTAGTCATCCTGTGCTACTTGCTAATTCCTAAACATACACCCTCTTCATACTCCTGAGCCTTTGCTCATGATGCTTCCTTTTCCTGGAATGTTATTCCTTCTATTCTTTATCTAATAAAATCTTATTCTTAAATGTACAAATCAAAAGCTTCCTTCTCTATGAAGACATCTGATCACCACCTTCCCAGAGAGAAATAATATTGCTCCCCTTTGTCTTCCCTAAACACTACCATGTCATGAGCACTTCCCTCATTGTGTTATAGTCCATTGGTTCTCTTCATTTCCCCCTCAGAGATATTTAGGCTTTGTGAAATCATGTCTTATTTATCTTTGTGTTGTCAGGGCTTAACACAGTGCTTGCCACATAAGGAATGCTCAATATTATTTGTTAGTTTAATTAGAGGAAAGAAAGTTGTGCTCTTATTCCATATAAAATAGAGTAGTTTTAAGAAAAATAGATTAAAATACTTAGGTATTTAGAAAATCTTGACTGAGTCATAAGAGAAAATGTTTATAATCAGCAAAAAGAAAAAAAACACCCATTTACTAAAGACCTACCATGTGTCAAGCCTGCATTAAGTGCTGGCTGTACTACTTAGTAGTCATGTGAATTTAATTTATGCCTCAGTTTTTTTAAATCTAAAAGGGAAATACTGTCATGTGTGTGTGTTTCTATTTGTGTGTACATGTATATATCTACATCTACAGCATAGGTACATTAATAGGTACATTAGAAGAATTAAATGAGATGAAGCATTTAAGGCACTAGTATATTATGAGAATTAAATGAGATGAAGCATTGCCAGACAGAAAGAGATTAAGAGTGACTTCATGATTCGAAATCTCTGTAGCTAGCTGGGTAAAAGATAGGGTCAGTGACAAACTCAGAAGCTGGACACAGACCTGGTTTGGGGGATAATGATAGTGTGCTTTTGGACATGTTGAGTTTCAGGTGACAGGAGACTTAAAGTATAGGCATCTGAGGGCAGCTGAAGACCCAGGACAAGGGCACAGGATAAATAACAAGTTAGAAGTACAGAAGATGTTCATTCATTCCTTCATTCATTTAACAAATATTTATTGAGTGCTTTCTCCATTCCAACCACTGTGCTGGATGCTGGTGAAAATCTGGCCTAAAATGTTGTACTCATGTAGCAAACAATCTACTGAGAACTCACTAATCACATAAGCAACGACAAACTGTGGTAAGTGATATAAAGGAAAGGTTATCACCCTAAAAATCACACTTGAAACTGTCAGTGTGGTTAAGATAGTTAATACAAAGTGCAAAAAAAAGATGTGCAGAAGCTAAACTTTAAGATATGGTTTGTATTTGAGCAATTGGAAAAGATGATGCAGTCCATAAGCCCATGAACATGATAGAGGTGAGTAAGTCAGAGAGGTAGGCGACAGACCAGAGTACAGAAGTCCTGTGGAAGCCATGGTGTAAGGTATTTTAAGAAAAGGGAGAATGTCCAACCGTCAAATGATGCAGAGAAGAAGAGTAAGTGAAAACATTAAAATTAACAATCAGGAAGGTACTGAGTATTTTGAAAGTACATTTTCAGAAAAACTATAGAGAAACAATCAACATCCAAGGGATTAAAAAAATGTTGATGGAAATGATCAACTATTTTGGTAAAGAAGTCAGCAAAATTAGTAAAATAAATGAAGAATGAAAGTAGTAAGGGGCTCTGAGGAGTAGATTTAAGAAACAGGATAGGAAACAAAAGTAAGGCTTATATTTTTGAGATTATCAATGAACCCTTCAAATATTTTATTTTAAAAACATCTATCATCCTAATGGCTCCTCCCCCATTTAAAGTTTTATAACTTTTGATGTTTAATTTTTAACTGATCAAATAGCCAAAAACCTCTAAATATGCTGGGTGCAGAATTTTTATTGTCTGCTGCTATGAGTTTGGACAATATAGGAAATAAAAATGAAAGTTACACATGATATAGGTTCTGGGTTTTTCAATCCCATCAGCCTATAAAACGACTAATATTAAATGATACAACTTTAATATAAGAAAACAGCCACATCTTAATTGCCAGTAAGAAATGAAATTCAGCCACAATAGAACAAAGCATCGATGATGAACAGCCTCAGTTACCCTCAACTCCTTTGATCTACCCCATTAAATCAATATTCATCATGTTAACATGTGGCCACACAGACAAAAACATCAAAATTGGTGTGGTCAACTGAGTCAATACATCTGACCAGTTGTCAGGCAAGTCTACAAACAAGCTGCAAAGTGTGAGTGGTTAAAAGAGGAATTATTCCAAAATAAAATTTGTTAAGTCCTATATTATTTGTCTCAACCTGTATATCTGATAAAATTTTAAAGGAAAAAAAGCAAAAGAAAGAAAGAAGGAAGGAAGGAAGGAAGAGAGGGAGAGGGAGGGAGGGAGGGAGGGGAGGGGAAGGGAGGGAAGATGAAGGAAGAGAGGGAGGGAGGGTGGGTCGAGCAACCAAAACACACAAAAAAACCTTTCAAATGTTTTGCAGCCTCCCTCTTAGAGGTGGTATTGCCTGAGCTTAGACCTTTTGTCTGTAGGAAAAGAAATTTGAGGAGCATTGGTCTCTCCAAGAATTGTTGGACCAGATAGTAGTTGCTATGTCCATTGGGCCACCTCAGAGGGAGGAGGCATGTGACATAGATATTAACATAAAATTTCCACTTGATGTATCAATCCCCAGTCAAACATTAGAGCAATAATTATTTTTAAATTGAAAATTAATTGACATTGTTTCTCCTGCATCTTATGTGTCCAAGATTATTCGATTGACATGTAAAAACTATTTCAGATTCTTAAATGATTCACGTTTATCTATACACACAAATTGAAATGCAGAAAAAGGGGACTTAGCCAGATAAATCATCCTTGCCATCCCCATCATCTTTTAGCATAGTGGTTTAAAAAACACAGGTTCTCAAGTCAGACTATCTGAGTTCAAATACCAGCTCTGTCACTCAATTTCTTGGGCAAGCCATTTAAATTCTCTTCCCTAAATTGATCATCTGTAAAATGTGGATAATGATTGTATGTACCTCATAGAGTTGCTGGAACATTAAATGAAATCATTCTGGTATAGTACTCAGAGCGGTGCCCTGGCACATAACAAACACTCAAAAATGTTAGCTGATATTATAATAGATAATTATATTGCATTTATTCAACAGTGAACCCATTTTGCAATTATTTTATTGAATTTCTAAGCCTAAATACATAAACTGAGGCTTCTACCTTTGGGAAGTTTATGTTTGAGGACTGACTACTGATCTTGCATATGGTGGTCTGGGTACTCAATAGAAGCAGTGACTCATTCTCTAATAACGCCCTCATCAGTACAATCCAGCACAGATGACAACACTGACTGGTACTTGGGCAATCATTTTTCTGCCTATATCCCTATCACTGTGAACAGGAATCACATTTTCTCATTATTGTTTCCATGCACATTATCCTTACAACTTGATAAGCTTGTTGAGTTGAGTTTCAAGTGCAAAACTTGTGCAGTTGCACAGAGCCCCACACTCAAATGGTTTCCATGCTTGGCTTAACACTCTGCTGTGGCTGTCATGAAATTCTTAGTAACTTTTGCACAACAGAACCTGCATTTTACTTTGCACTTGGTCCCATGAAATAACTAGCTAGTTCGGTCTGGGACCATGTCTTTTTCACCTCTGTAACTTCAGGAACAGTGCTAAAAGCTTGCCAAACATGAACAAATGAATGAATTAAATGCATAAATGAATGAATGACACTGAAAACAGTGAACAAGTGCATTTCTTTTTCTCTTAAAGGAACAACAAGGGCCAAGGCACAACCCCATAAAGGAAACAACTTCTAAGCATCTAAGGTTGCCTTGTTGCCAACCTTCCAACTGCACCATGAGTAGGGCATCACCTTACTGGGTTTTAACCATGGTGCTCCCACCAGTGTTAATGGGCACTAGAAAACGGAATTGATGGCAGGCCCGAGAAAGGCCTGAAGTATTCATTTTGATAACTGGATTCAGTCACACTTACTCCTTAAAGGTTGTTAGTTATTTTAAATAATTTTGTTAAATGCTCGAGAGGGAAAATGAAGACATATTAATAAACACACAATTATACAGGTTAGAGCAACAATGCAGTGCTGGTCATTCAGGAACCTTGTGCTAATTTTAATTAGCTGCTTTCCCTTGCTTTCAAATGTAATTAAAGGAGCTTAGTTGTGCTCAGTGATGCAAGCCACCTTATTTAATCACTAACATTATTTCCCTGAACTATTAATGATTTTCAAAATGCTTGTTTATGCAGAATTAGAACAGTAATTACCTTACCAGTTAATTTTGTACCTTCACATTTCACACCTAGCTCAAACGTCATTCATTTACCACGGCTTCTCTGTCAAAACAAAGAAATGCTTGTTCTAAATGTGCTTCTGAGTGCCAAATTGAAAGCCAAGTTTTGTAACACTAATAAAGTAGCTCCCAAGTGAAACAGGTGTAGTAATTTAGACCCTTCCTGTCTCAAGCTTGCACGTACATGCTATGTCTTTTCTTTATTAGCTTTAAAATGAGAGCTTGGTGTGCAAAATAAGCTATTTAATTCAGACTTGTGGAGCAGAATATAATCTTTAATTTAAACTAGTGCAGTAAAAAGAGCCCTTTAATTTTAACTGGCATGTGCGTGTGAATTTGAATTAATAATCCAGAAAATTGAAACTGTTTTGCTGCTGTTGCTGGATATTGACTGTTCTTCACATGCCCTTAGTTTCACTCACTCGATTTCTCTCCGAAACCATGGCTAGTGCTTTTCTTCCCATCTTTTTTTTCCCTTATGATGTAGCTGCTTTATGCAAAGCAGAGCTTTCTGAAAAAGTAAGTCTCAGTTGACTGAACTTCCTTTCCCAAAAAACGCCTTTAATAAAAGAATACTAAATATGTATTAATGTAGTTTACAAAAAGAATATAATTGGTGTGTTCATTATATCTACTTAAGACATAATTCAAGTGTACTCTGAATTTATACCTGATTGAATCCTAGATGGGAAGACGATCTACCCACATTCCCAGTGACAAAACTTCACTGAATCCAAGTGTACTAACTCCTACTCTGAAGATTATTTCCAAATGAGGAGCAATGTTTTAGGAAATATTGGCAACAACAATTAAACCTATGATGCTACGTTGACTATGATTTGATAGAACTCCTTCATACTCACCCTCAAAGACCTCACATGAAGATTGCTTAGCTGGAAAGCCTCCAGGTATTATGTTAACCCTAACTGAGCTCCCACTTCCCTGCATTCTGGAAACACTGAACATGTGTACCACACAATTAGCTCTTAGCACTATGCATTAATTCCTCCATTAAGGCAGGACATTTTTAATTGACAACACACTTCTTTGTTAAAACTTATTTCCCAGATCTTCAACACCTGGGGGTTAGAGCCATGTCCTTTAGGTAATATTTGCATGTGATTGGGTAAATGTCCAAGGTGGAAATTAATACTAAAGACATAAATGTGCAGTGTCAAATAGGTGGGGCTACGGTGCAAAAGTACACTGAACTGAAAGAATGTCAAGAGTATTAGACAATATAAAATATATATTTTAGAGTAGAGAAAGGAAGGGAATAATTTGGTTAGGATTTGGAGAGTTACTGGTTATATCTGATATGCATTTAGAATAGAAAGGGAAGAGAAAGGGAAAAGCAAAAAAGGCAGGAAAGCTTGGGCAGGCTGGAATATTTGGGCTCAAACAATATTGCAGTCTCTGAATGGAGTTGTGATGAATACACAGAGCAAAGAAGCTTCACTGGTCATGTCTTCAGCAGGAATAGCCAAGTTTCCCATGAGAGAGAAGAGTGCTGTTCTAGGGTGGTGGTTAGTGGGGAAGACCATCGATGGAATCCCAAATAGCCCCAATACCCACAAAGACAAATATAAATAGATGATAGATAAATAGACACCCAGACAAAAATAGATATGCATTTATGTAAATGTCTATACCTTTTTGCTAGTTCATGAAGCTCTTTTAATACATGGCAAAGCTTTTCATTAATGAAAGCTTAAAATTTAAATTGCTAGAAGGGAATTGTCTATGAAGGCAAGACTCATTCACATCAGAGCGCAACAGTCAACATGTGTACATAACAATCCTGTGTGATATCAGCAGGTTGGCTACAGAAAGAAGATATGTGCAGAGACAATTTGATGTTGTCCAGAAACTGAATCCCTTTATTCCTGCTTGGTGCATAGTTTGTTATAAAGAAACTCCATTTCCAGCAGATTTATTAATAAAGGTAGAACTGTCAGGTGTGATGGCTCATGGCTATAATCCCAGTGCTTTGCAAGGCTGAGGTGAGAGGTTAGCTTGAGCCCAGTAGTTCAAGATCAGCCTGGACAACATAGTGAGACTCCCATCCCTAAAAAAAAATAATTTTTAAGAAAAAGTCAGATATGATAATGCACACCTGTATTTCCAGCTACTCGGGAGGCTGAAATGGGAGGATTCTTTGAACCTGGGAGTTTAAGGCTAGAGTGAGCTATGAACATGCCACTGAACTCCAGCCTTGGTATCAGAATGAGACCCTGTTTTTAAAAAATTAAAATATTTTTTGCCCACTTTTTGATGTTTTATTTTCTTGTAAATTTGTTTAAGTCCCTTGTAGATTCTGGATATTATTAGCCCTTTTTCAGATGGATAGATTGCAAAAATTTTCTCCCATTTTGTATGTTGCCTGTTCACTCTAATGATAGTTTCTTTTGCTGTGCAGAAGCTATTTAGTTTAATTAGATCTCATTTGTCAATTTTGGCTTTTGTTGCCATTGGTTTTTGGTCTTACGTTTAAGTCTTTAAACCATCTTGAGTTATTTTTTGTATAAGTTATAAGGAAGGGGTCCAGTTTCAGTTTTCTGCATATGGCTAGCCAGTTTTCCCAGCACCATTTATTAAATAGGGAATCCTTTCCCCATTGCTTGTTTTTGTCAGGTTTTCTCAAAGGAGACATTTATGAGGCCAAAAAAAATATGGAAAAAAGCTCATCATCACTGATCATTAGAGAAATCCAAATCAAAACCACAATGAGATACCATCTCACAGCAGTTAGAATGGCAATCATTAAAAAGTCAGGAAACAACAGATGCTGGAGAGGATGTGGAGAAATAGGAATTCTTTTACAGTGTTGGTGGGAGTGTAAATGAGTTCAACCATTGTGGAAGACAGTGTGGTGATTCCTCAAGGATCTAGAACCAGAAATACCATTTGACCCAGCAATCTCATTACTGGGTATATACCCAAAGGATTATAAATCATTCTACTATAAAGACACAGGCACACGTATGTTTACTGCAGCACTATTCACAATAGCAAAGACTTGGAACCAACCCAAAGGCCCATCAATGATAGACTGGATGAAAGAAAACATATATACCATGGAATACTATGCAACCATAAAAAAGGATGAGTTCATGTCCTTTGCAGGGACATAGATGAAGCCGGAAACAATCATTCTCAGCAAACCAACACAGAAACAGAAAACCAAACACCGCATGTTCTCACTTATAAGTGGGAGTTGAAAAATGAGAACACATGGACACAGGGAGGGAAACATCACACACTGGGGCCTGTCGAGGAGTTGGGGGGCTAGGGGAGGGATAGCATTAGGAGAAATACCTAATGTAGATGACGGGTTGATGGGTGCAGCAAACCACCCTGGCACATGTATACCTATGTGACAAACCTGCACGTTCTGTGCATGTATCCCAGAACTTAAAGTATAATAAAAAATAAATAAATAAAAATAAAGGTATAACTACAATTATATATAGTCTTGCTTTTGTTCCTTGGAATTTGGTCATATCTTCCCAGACTGGGTTATGTCTCCCCAGAAAGGCTGGATTCGTGTTGTATACACCTGTCTCCTCTTTAGAGATAAGTACTGTGCTCAGTAAATAAAAACTTGGTAGTATTGATGCATTATTTGTAGCATTGGCTAAAGAAAGCTTAAATTTTACCAGACTTTCTAAGATGCTTAATGCAGCTCTGAGTAAATATCAGCATGGGGATCCCCTTAGTCTGTGTCACGGCTGTCCATTGTACATACAGTTTCACTCAGCAAACATTGACTACATGCTTACCATGTGCCAGGCATTGTGCTAAGCTGTGAGAAAACAAAGATTAGTGATACCCCACCCCTACCCCTAGTGAGGTAGAAAGACACACCAGCAAATAAATTAAACATGATGTGAATCACATAGGGGAAAAGAATCTCTTAGAACAGATTGTTACCAATTCTCAAAAAGATCTCCAGGGATATTTGTGAAATTTGTATTTTGTTTCATGTTGTGGCTTTATTCCTTACTGTAGTATTGTTCTAGAAGACCACTGAGGATTTTTTCAGTTCCAAAATGTTGGCCAAGTTTTCCATAAGTCAAACTGGAATACATTCTACTCTATATCCATTTTCAATTATTAAAATTCTCTTTCTTGACCATGAAAAACAGCTAGTCTTAATTGCATATCTAAATTTTTAAAACTAATTTTAAGACAATAATTAAGTCAATCATTAGCCTTTTCTTCTCTAGAATAAAACATTCAAGTTACAGTAGACTTCCTTCATAATGGCTATTTCTCAAACTTAATAAATATAATTATTTAATAAGTATAAAGTATACTTTGCTAAGTGTATAACCTTCAAATTACTTTCTATTTTTCTGTATCATTTTTCTTTTATTTCTCTTTATTTTTCTTGCCTGTCTCTCATTTCCTATAAGCATATGGTCTTATAAGACATTCTGCATAGAATATGAAGGCCAATAAAACCAATCCTTGCCCTTAAGGATCTTACAGCTCTGTCAGGAAGACGGTGTAAATGATATGTTACTAAACTAACCACAAATAAAGTACTTGGGAGTATAGAGTGAATAAAAATGAATAATCAGAAAAAGACTGATGGAGGATTGGATAGGTTTAATTTCCACAGAAAGAGGAATTGGGAAAATGCATTCAGGAAAAGAAGCCATATACGCAAGAAACAGAGAGACATAAGAAAGCATTTGGTGTGCTTAGGGAATTCCAAGTAATAATTATCATTAGGAAGATGCAGTAGGACATCAAATGATTGTAATGGAAGATAAGGCTGGAAAAGCAAGTGGAAGTCAGAGGTTGGATGCCCTTGCATGCCACGCATTAGTGGTTGGACTCTTCTCTAGGGCAATATAGAACCACTGAGTACTTTTGAGCAGAGGAGGAAAATCAGTGAAGAAAAAAACAAATTAGTCTCCTTGCCTCCTAAAGGTAAAGTGGATAAAGCATGAGCTTTGAAATTAGGAATACCTAGTTAAAATTCTGGCTTTTCCATTTGCTAAATGTTTAATCATGTAAACATTTCTTAAACTCTTTCCCCAGCCTTAGTTTCCTCATTTGTTAGAATGGAATGATAAATTCTTTTTCACTGATATGTTACGGAAGTGAAATGCTATACTGTTATACTGTGCCTGGCATAGAGAATATGTTCAAAAATATTGTTCCCCATATCCCTCCCTACGTTTCCGATTTGCATTCATTACATCTCTGATTCATTCTGATGCCTCACTGACCCCCTCCCCAACCTACCCGCCCAACCAGTGGACAAATCCTGTTAGTTTTACCTCTGCACTAGCTCTTGTATTTATACTTTTCTTGTCCTTCTGTCTTCTTCTATCCTACTTCAGACTTGCTTGAGCTATTGTTGTGGGCTCCTCCTAGTTCAGGCCACCTCCAGGCCCTCCATCCTCCACTTCACACTACTGACTGGCCGGATTTATCTCCTTATCATCCTTTGCTGGTCCTATCACTGCCCTGGCTAAAATAATACACCCATGGTTCTGAATAGTCTATAGAATTAAGTCCAAGTTTCTTAGTTTCACATTCAGGACTCTATAATATCTGGCCCCACAATACCTTTTTCAATATAGTTCCCATTAATTTCCTATGTTTTAGTCAAATAAAACAATCTGTTTCCTGTACATGCCCTGTGGCCTCTTGACTTTGTGCCTTTGCTCATGCCATTTCCCTGCCTGGAATCTCTTGATTCTATCACTATTTTATTCAACTCTGAAGGAAGCTGACTTGCTGAGAAAGAAATTAAGACAAATTAAAAACAAATTGGGTCTTTGGTGACAACACTGGGCCACTGAATTTAGTAATCCTAGGGCCACCCAACTCCAGGACTTCCTATTATGTGAGCTAACAAATTTCTTTGTGGTTTAATCCAGTTGGGTTGTTTTGTTTTTAATTAATAATAGTTGAAAGCATTATATATGATAATATGGCCACCCCCTTAATGAGCATGTGATTTAGTGTAACATAGTAGGAAATAACTTGGAAACAACTATGTATATGTCCCATGAAAATAAAGCTTATTTGCCAGGAGGATTCATACCTCCATACTCTGTATTCTATGAAGTCAGCAGAGAAAACATCCATGGGCTTCCTTTTCCTGCGCATGGCACAGACTATACCTGCTATGATTTCCAGGCTCAGACTTACTGTTCTTGGGCCGTTCAAAAGATTTTTTTTTCTCCTGGTATAAAATCATTTCATAAAACTTTATATGTTCCAACATTAGAGGGAATAGGTAATTACTTTCTTATCTAAAATTTAGCCTTTTTAAATTCTCTACTTTCCTTGTCAAGGAACATAGACCAAATCTTCAGTGGCTAGGCCAAGGGACAGTGCAGTACCAATCACAGCCCTGCCTCGGAGAGCTTCTTGGGGCATTACCCTAAAAAGCTAAAATGATCATTTTCTTCACTATTTTTTTCTTGAAATTTGGAGGACTCTGGCCCCCCCAAATTTCTTTTCCCATATTTCCAATCAAGTCCAAAACATACGACTTTAATGTCATAGAGCTCCTGTGATGGGCAATCCACTAGGAACCTTTTGATTCAAACACCTCTAATTATATTACTGGCTGTTTACATCATATCGTAGTTATGTGAGTGCATGCCTTATCTTTCTCTTAGATGACAAGATACTTGAGGGCAGTTTTCTGTTTCATCTTTGTTCCCCAGCAGTTTCCTGAACTAACAGATTTTCAGTCAATAATGAGAGGAATAGAAAGTAGCTGTGTATAGCATAGAATGGATAGGGAGGAGATTGACCCAAGCCAGGATGTCTGCTTAGAGGGCAATGATGAACACCGAAAGTGAATGCCTACCCTGGGCCAGTGGTGGTGGAAATGGACAGGGAAAGTAGATTTCAGAGATATTACAGTGTTGATGTTATCAAAGATTGTAATGAAGTGCAGACAGCAGGTTAAGAAAGGAAGAGAAATCAACCTAATTATGAAATGTGAAGCACAGATAGGAAATAACACTAAAAGAAATCAAGGAATGAAGAGTAGATATAAAAATGGGGAAAATAAATGAGTTTAGTTTTAGTTTCTCAACATTCCTGTTAAAGTTACAGTTCTCTACATTCCTGTTAAATCACCAAGATCAAATATAATATGCTATTAGGTGTTCAACTGATTGGTGGACAAGACCTCCAGGCCTAGGTCTTGAGACAGAGTGCCTTTCCTAATGCTGTCCCCCTTACTGCTGGCCAGTTCCCACAGCCAAGATGACAATAAGCTCCAGGGAGATAGTGGAGCAATGTGATGGAAAAACCTGGCTCTCTGAATGTGGGGCCAACCATGAACCTGGAATGCGGAATGCTCACCTTGAATTGTTATATCAGAAGAAAATAAACTTCCATTGTTTCAGGCTACTGGATTATAATTGGGTCTTTTTTAAATGGCATACCTTAACTTACACAAAAACTCTGTTCTACTTGTTTGGAGCTCTTATGATAAGCTTTAAAATGAGTCACTTCTGATCCTAGGGATGAGGAGAGTGCAGTTGCTCTCTAAACTATTTACTCAATAAACTGACATCAAGATACAGAAAAATACGGTAGATCTTAGGGGAATCAGGTTAACCATACAAGTTTGAAAGAAAGTTTCCCCAGCTCTCAGAAGCAGAAAAATCTGAACTGGTCCCAAATACAAAACTTGTTCTTAATGTATGTCACATGAGCAAGCTCCCCTTCCCCCTGCCATGGTTGCAAAGAAACCCAGCGATATATCTGTGGTGCGACACTAGCGAACATGCCAGCGAATACATAGGACGACGGATGCATGGTTTGTGAATTCATGGTCACTGGCTTTCATTACTTTCCTCATATTTTCTCTCTGCTGATTACCTCAAGTATAAATTCTGCCATCCTAAACTGAATAGGATATTTATAAGTCACTTCATTTTTGGAATGAGATGGTACATAAAATAAAAATAAATACATTTTCAAAAGGACTCCTTTTTTAAAAACTGAAGTTTCATATGCAAAAGCTATAAAACCCAATGGGACAATGTGGGCTATATTCCAAAGGTGATTTCAAACCCACACCATTTGGATAATCGACTTTGTAGCCTGTAATTTTCTGCTTTTTCAAGGCAAGAATATATTTATTAAGCTATTTATAGATTTTAACGTATAATTTACTGTTCTAAACACTCATTTCTTGATCTTTGCTCTTTATACCAGACATCCATTTAGTATAGCATATATTATTCAACTGTCATAATAAGAGAGAAAAAATGAAAACACTCTTTTAATTTAGTACAGAATTAGGTTTTAGTAACTCCTTTCCTGCTTTTTGGTTATACTATTTATATGTATAAATTAAATAAATCATTTTCATAAGAGTTTTAGTAAAATTTGAATGGGCTTTTTGTAATGGTTTCCACCTCCTACAAGTTTAATGATACCATATTGGAAGAATTATATAATCACTGAAAAGATTCCAGAAGGTAGCACAGTAGTCACACGGCACCTATTCAAAAGTGATACGAAAGGTCAATTCCATTTAAGATTTCAAATATACACTCTAATTTTAAAGCTGCCGAATATCTCACATATACTCTTGAACACTTTACACGTAATAGTGGCAGTGTTAGTTTAAGAAAAATGTGTATTTAACTTTACACTAAATATATTTCATATTTAAATATATATTTTAAAAGGTTTAGGAAACTTAAGGTGACCAAAAAATGTATTTCCAATATTTCTACAATGCCCAAGATTCATGGTCTCCAGGCAAGTAGGAAGCACATGGCTGGTCTGGCCTGCTCTCACAGCATCCTGATGTGTTTGGTTGATGATTTATTCAAACCCAGTTTCAAACCTGCCATTAGCTCCCTCATTGCTTTAATACAACCAGTCCACCATTCATAATGTCAAGTACCAGATTCATCGCGACTGAGACTTCTTAGGCCTCCAAACTTGTAGAAATGTCTTATTTTTAGTTGTTAACATATATCAGACTATAAACGGTATTGTTCCATTCTTTCATACTCTTCCCTTTTTGTAAAATACTTTAGAATATATCTATCCACTTTTAAAGCTAACCTATCAAAGGAAACATACTTGAATAATAAGTAAACATGGCATTTTAGAGATTTGTTTGCTTGTGCTTGACAGTGATGACCCTTAATGCCTCTCAACTAATCACGGGTAAACAGTGTTGGCTTTTATAAAAGAAAAATAAATAATAGTATGTACAACTTGACAGGAATAAGTGACCAAGTGATTAAAATCTTGATGAGATCTTCTAAAACAGATGACATAGAAGTGACCACTTACCTTACCTTGGTCTGATAGTTATGAGTCCCTTATATTAAAAAAAAAAAGAATTTACCGCAATGAATGAATGTTAAAAGCATAATATTTCAGAAAAAAAAATCACAGAAGAATGCATACAGTATAATTCTATTTATATAAAGTTAAAAAATGGGCATGTTAAAAAAATAAAAAACAAGGAATGTTTAACTAAAAATTAAAAATTCAGGTTACTGGTTACCCAGCAGGTGGGAGGCATAGAGAATGACATTTGAAGATGCACATAAGGGACTTCCTGAATTCCTGTGAAAACTTTGAAAAAACTAATCCCATAAATCAGGAAAAAAAATCTGAGGTTGGTTGGTGGATAGTGGGCCAAAGCTTGTTCCTTTATAATTATTTTGGTAAAAAAGGTTTATTAATATTTGCAGGGCAAAAAGGGTTTATGGTATAATAGCTCAGTTCGAAATGTCAGTCCTGATATTATGAAGGCTCAGAAAGTCTTCTCGAGAGAATTTCCTGATGTTTTGCCCATATCATCAGGAATTTCGACAGAGGAATAAAATGGCCCTCTCTCTTCTGGACAGCTTGGTGTTTGTCTTTGGCTGTCAAGCAAAAAGGGCTGCAATTCCACTCATCTGGAGAAGATTAGAATACTCCACAAAATCAGAGAAAATTGAAAATAGAATAATGGAATGCTGGCCAGTGATTTTTTCCAACTTTGGAAGAGGGCATAGTCCCACCTTGTAGCAAAGGAATTAATGAGCTAAATTCCCAACAGCATTAAATATTGTAAGATGAAAATATATGTAAGTACTTACATTTCAAGTCATGAAGCATAAAGGCCAAAGATTACATTACATGGAAATTCTTTATTGAAAGGGGGAAAAGGCCACTTGATACACAAATAGCATTTTATTTTTGATTCTCAAAAACTTTTATAAAGTAATCATTTATTCAAATAATCATAAGTGTTAAAATGTAGGTACCTAGAGGCTGTCAATAAAAATAAAGTTCCAGTTTAAATTTCAGGTTTAACACTCAGTGGTTTCAATATTTTTCAGATGTTTCTTTAAAATCACATGCACCTGCTCCAAGAAGAGGAGACGCGGGTGTTTACTACTATAATTATCTAGAGACCATTTAACTTCAGGATGAAAAAATATATATATATGCACAGACATATACCAGCACACTATATATACTATCTATATTGCATGTATACATATATATATTCAACTAAAAATTTGAATAAAAATATACTTCTTTTTGTTTCATTAAAATTACCCCTTAAATTTAAAATTAAAATCTTCTTTTAATCCTATGTACTGTGCAATAAGCCTTGTATTACACATTATATCAACAGAACACAGATATTCCCTGAAGAATTGGCTCAGGAAAGTGCTACAACATGGCAACCTGTCCCATCCCCCTTTGGCTTGGATTCCAATTAAGTCTAACCATGAGGGAAAGACTTTCTGCCAAAAGCGTAACAAAGGGAAAAGACAATGTTAGTCTGGGCCATGGGGAAATTAAAGGCAATAATAGAGACTGCTGCTCCTAGAATTGCCCCTCTGATCTAACCTGGGAAATGCTGAAAGGGACTGGTGTGAACAAATCATGTCCTCTTCCTTCCAATTTATTGGTTTATTTCTCTACAACAAACCTTCAGTACATCAGGTTTAGAGTGAAACTGCAGCACACACAGACCAACGAAAGGACAAGGATGAGATCTCCTGGATCCTGTGTTCTTATCTTTGTGTCCCTTTTGATGGCTGCAAAATGTCACCAATCTCTTCACTTCCCAGAGCCTGGTTCACTCCTCTGAGGCCAGGTTTTCACGGCAGGAGATAGGTGGACACCTGGCATTTTGTCTACTCCTTGGACCAGAATGTGGGCAGTTAGTTTGTCGGTGCTTGAATCCTGACATAATGAATAAACAGGATACTGAGTTCTAACCCCACTTCTGCCACCATGTTCAAGATTTTCAAAGTGTGGTCCAGGGACCCTGGGGTCTCTGAAATCTTTTCAGGATGTCTCTGAAATCAAAACTCTTTCATAATAACACTAAGGTGTCATTTGCCTTTTTCACTCTCATTTGCTCACAAGTACACCATGGAGTTTTCTAGTGGCTACATGACATATGATATTATAATAGCTTAAATGCAGAAGCAAATATGGGAATCCAGCTATCATTCCTTCAACCAGCCATTAAAAAGATCGACAAAAAAAGGCAAGACAATACAAGTCTTCTCACTGATACAAATGTATTTTTCATAAAATGTTATTTTATTTATAAGGTATTTATTACTATTATTTTTAAAGGAATGAATATTTAAAATTATTCTTTAATACCTAATACAATAAACATTGATTGATACAACTCACTTAAACTAAAGTTCACTGGGGTCTGTAGTAATTTTTAGGATTGTAAACTGATTGAGACCAAGGAGTTGAGACCTGCTGGACAAGGTGATTTCTGACCCTTCTCAGCATATAATTCTTTGATATCCTATGCATTATCAGATATTATCACTATAGAGAGAAACTTCATAGGATAGCTAAACTCTTCAATTTACCTTGGCCTGTATAAACACAATCTATAAATAAATAAGAGTATTTTAAAAATTAAACAAAAATTGGTAATTGCCTACACAGTAAACCTATTAGATTCCTGGTCTTCTGAATAGAGTCCACACACAATTACTTATACCTGAATTACTCTGTATTTTGTGATCTTTATTTCTGAAATATTTATTCTAAATTTCATACCTAGAACTAGCACCTATCCCAAAGTCAGCCACTTGTGAAACGGCTATCAGAGAAGCTCATGCAGTGACTCTGTGGAAGAATCCTATTCAACAGCATCATTATACACCAAACACTAAACTAGTCAATCAGATCTTCACCTTGGGGAATTTGGATGTGACACATAGAGAGGTCTATAGAGAGTAGTGGGCCACACACTTTGAAAGACACACAGGCAGTAAACCAAAGCTGTGAAGTAGTAGAAGCCATAGGTAGTAGAAGCTACTATTAAAGAGAAGTCATGATACTGCAGAGAACTAGAGCAGAGAGAAAAGGCATCAGTAAATGCAGTGGGAAGAAAAGGGAAGTGAAAAATAGAGGCGGAAGCAAGGACAAATGAAAACTGCCACACAAAAATGGGATAGTGCTGGAGTTGCTACTGGCCTGCCGGGAAGGTGTCGTGCATAAGGTTTCAGGTCTCCATGAGCCCACCGTCCAATTGTCAGAGTGGGGACCTATTCTCACGTCCATGCCTCTGTACGATAGCCAAGGCAACAGAGGTGTGTCTATTTCTTTATTTCCCAGGAAGTCTAACACAGCTCCACAGTGTTGGAGTATCTATTAGGAAATTAAAAGGTAAAGAAATGAGCGAAGGAAGAGTAGCACATTTGTGTAAAGCAAATACATACGCAAAACCTTTAGAGAGTTATGTACGTGACTCCTGATATATTTTGTATATTGTAAACAAATGCATAATCTTTAAAGAGCTATGGTTTCTCTCCTATTTAAGGACCTCAGAAAATAAAATTGCCATCTAACAGCAGGAAAGGGAAGAAACTGGCCAGCACTGAGCCAGGTGACAGCCAGTTAAAAAAGCAAAAGGTGAAAGAAGTGGGACAAAGGTAATAAAGGGCAAGTGTCATAAGAACTCATAAGAGTTCTATTCTCTGGGAACTTGCAAGAGAGATAAGCTAAGAACAGCAGCTGGGAGCAAAAATCATATAAACTGAGATGATCAGAGGCCAAAATAGATTAAAAGAACCCAAAATTCTGAAGAACTCCTTTTGTGGTTCCCTAAGAAATAAAATACCTTAGATTTTTAGATGGCTGGTCTGACTCCATTGCTAAAGTATATAGAAAAGTTAGGACACCACAGATTTCACTGGCTTACCATCCATTTACTAACACATTTCTTCACTTACTTGATCTTTCATTTAATATATGTTTTTTGCCCGGTTCCAGGTAGGCGTAAGGTTGGAGTCCCTGCATAGATTACATACTCAAGTAGGAACTCGTTGGGGAATAAGGGAGATGAGAATAGACTTCCAGGCACCATGATGGCTGCAAGGACAAAATAGACAGAATCCATGCTTCTAAGAGCTGACAATCTAGGAAACAAGATGCTAAGTTCCCAAGGGGCCAAGCAGGTATAATCTACACCTTTAAAAAGTCAGCCATGAGTCTTGGTAAGGGGTAAGGATTACTTCTACCAGTGGGGAGGAGGAAAGTTTTTCACGAAGGAATGTTTTCACTGAGTCTCTAAAGGCGAGTAGTTTGCGGCAGGTGAGGAACTGTCCAGAGGGCATGTAACTGCAGGGAGAAGGGAAAAGCAAGCCACAGAGACAGGCACAAATGAGGCCTCCTTGAAGACAGCGAACAGGTGGATGGGCACAAAGTGCACTGAGTACAGAGGGAGATGAGGCCAGAAATGTCACATCAGGGGCAGAGCATGAGGGTCCAGATGCTAAGATATGGTTTCTTCGCTTACAAGACAATAAGAAATTGTAAAGGCTTCAGTGTAGAGGAATGACATAAGAATTATCATTTTCGGGGCCTACTCTGTGCTAGTATAATTTTATATAATAATCACGACTTAACAACAAAATAGATCATTTTTATTCCTATTGTGCTTAGGAAAAAACTAAGGCTTATGGAGCTCAGAGAGCTTGACCAAGATCACAGAGCAAGTCGCTGACCTGGATTCACAGTCAGGGCAATTGAACTTAAATACTCACGGTATTAACTGCTAAAAGTGTGATATGGTTTTGTTCTGTGTCCCCACCAAATCTCATATTGAATTGTAATCCCCAGTGTTGAAGGTGGGGTCTTGGAGGAGGTGATTGGATCATGGGGGTGGGGTTCTAATGAATGGGTTAGCACCATGGCCTCAGTGCTGTTCTCCTTGCACTAGTGAGCTCTCATGAGATCCGATTGTTTAAAAGTATGTGGCACCTCCCACCTCTCTTGCTGCTGCTCCAGCCATGTAAGACCTGCCTGCTTCCCCTTTGCCTTACGCCATGATTGTAAGTTTCCTGAGGTCCCTCCAGAAGCAGAAGCTACTATGCTTCTTGTACACCTGCAGAACTGTGAGCCAATTAAACCTCTTTTCTTTATAAATTACCCAGTCTCAGGTAATAAACTAAACTCCATCCTTCTCTCTCTAATATGACCATAAAAATTCAAAAATTTTATGAAGATTGAATTGGCCAGGAAAAAGGCAAGAGGCAGAGGGATCAGTTAGGAGGTCACCACATGTTTGCAGATGACAGAAAACAAATCTGGTGACCATGGAAAGGGAAGAAAACAGCTCATGTAACATTCATACTGTTGCTGAGTCAGGGTAACAGCTTTGAATCATGGGAATATGCAGAGTGGGTAAGGCAGAAGGTAGCTGTTCCTTTGTGTCCACTCCTTACACCCTCAAGTCATATCCCACTTTTAAACCCTCCTCAACCTACCTACAGAACTCAGCATCTGTTAAAAGTCTCCCAAAAATTCAGTTTCATAAACACCATGACCACATATTGGGATCCTTACTAAAGATTTTGTGAAGAAAACAGAAATGTGGATTTTCCTCACATTTACACAGTAGCCAATAGCTTCAAAATCCCCAACAAGAAACTTACCTTCTACCAATCTTTTGTCACCGACACCTACCCCAAGATTTATCTCAAATCTCATTTTGCTTTTTTCTCTCTCTTTATTCTCTCACATAGTACCCTCTCACTTCTAGAGTTTTTCCCTGAGAATTTAAAGTTTATCAGACCTTTATATGTGAAGCAATACAGTCCTGGATATTACTCCAGCTTTTTCATAGCCAAATCTCTCAAGGCCATGAAACCATAAAAACCCTAGAAGAAAACCTAGGCAATACCATTCAGGACATAGGCATGGGCAAGGACTTCATGTCTAAAACACCAAAAGCAATGGCAACAAAAGCCAAAATTGACAAATGGGATCTAATTAAACTAAAGAGCTTCTGCACAGCAAAAGGGTTCCTTCTAACAGGAACTCTCCACCCTATGAAGGAGTTCAACTGCCATCTTTTGTTTCTCAAGCAATCCTAAGAGGTGCTCACCACCCATCTCAATTAACTGTTCTAAGCATTTCTTGCAAACGTGCATCAGTTGGGTGTCCCCAAGGGGAATCCTGCTGACAGAAATTGTATTTATATAGTTGCAAAGTTACTAGTACAGGAGCACACAGGGCTTCAAGCCTGGATGACTTGGAGGATCATTGTGGCTTCATCAGAAATCCGAAAATAAAGAGCTGGAAACAGGACCAAAATCCTTCAAAGAGGTTAGGGCTGGAAACTTGAATTTGGGGTGCATTCAAGATTGAGTTGACACAGGAGGAGGGAATGAGAAAGAAAAGACAGAGAGAAGAGAAGCCTGAAGGAACTGCATAGGGAAAACTTACGATGATGAGGCAGGTGCAGGAAAAGGAATGTGTGAAGACGACAGCAAAGCCAGAAGCACAGAATAAGAAAATGAGAAAAAAATTCTGTCCTGGAAGCCAGAGCAGGAGAGATTTCCAGGTTGCTCAGCTGCAGAGGCCAAAAATATAGAAACCATCTTTGATTCTTCTTTTTCTCTCACACCCCACATCCAATCCATCATCAAATCAGGTTGACTCACCCTTCTAAATAGCTCAGTCTGACCACCCTTCACTCTTGTCATTTCTACCAGCCCAGTCCAGGCCATCTTGCCTAAGATTGCTGCAATAATCTCTGCTTCCGCTCTGCCTCTAATGTTCGAAACCCAGCACGGCAGTCAGAGTGGGGCTTTTAAAACATCATGCAGATCACATTAGTTCTCTGCTCAAAAAGCCTTCACATGCTCTCAAGTCTTTCAAAGCCAAAGTCCTTACAATTGATAACCATAAGTCCCATGTGATCTGGCCAGGAACCACTCTGATTTTGTCTTCTTGCTCCACTCTATCATGGCCGCCTCCTCCTCCTCCTCCTAGAACCTATCAGACACATTCCTGCATTTGGACCTTTACATCCGCTATCCCCTTTTCCTTGAATTCTCAAGTGAGACATCTAGGGTTCAAAAAGAGGTAAGGTCATATAAGCGCCAGCCCCATAAGTCTTACAATTGATGGTGATTTTAATTAGATAATATGGTTTTTATTTATATGTCAATTCCTTGTTGGCTATATTTTTCCTGTAATGTATAAGGGCAGAAATTTTTATTTGCTTTATTCATCCATAGATTTCAAGTACCTAGGACAGTGCCTGAATATACTAGGCACTCAATAAATGTTTTTTGAATGAATAAATGAGGATGGTGTGGCCACAAATACCAAATGCTGCAGATAAGTCATATAACTCATAGATTTAAAAGATATTTAAAAATTTGGGAATAAGATAATCATTATTTCTTTCTAAAAGCGCAGGCAAGGTCATAAACCAGTGTAAATGATGAAGTGAAAGCAGGAAACCTGAGAGCCACTTTCTAGAAATTATACAGCAGTGTTTTAAAAAATAAGGTGGCAGGTATTAGTTACCTTTACTTGGAGTTTGTCATAGAAGGAAAGTTGAGAATATAAGACCTTAGCTTGTAGGGCAGGGGCAGATAAATGGTGGGATGGGCTTCCAATGAAGGTTTATAAGGAGAGAAAGAGACCCACGGTTTGCAGGCAAAAGGTACAGCTCCAGAGAGCACTGAGTTGCTGAAGATGTAAGAGACAAGTAATAACTGGCTCTGTGAGAGGAAAAGTAAAAGAGAAGAAGAAAACAAATAAGGTGGAAGAAGAAAAAAAAGACATGGAGCAGTTTAATAAAAAGAGTCACTTGAAAAGATGGTCATAACAGTCCAGTGGACAATGATACAATACTCCTAAAATTAAAATCACCTTACATATTAGATCTCACTCCTGTGGTACAGCAGAAAGAACTTTCGTTTACGTCAAGGAGGCATTTGAACCAACTAAAATGAATACCAGTTTAAAAAGGAAAAGTTCAAAGGTAAGAGGTAAAAGCAGATGAAAGTCAAATGTTTAATCATCTTAAGACAACTGCAAGAAGATGTCAACTAGTAAAATAAACAGGCAATCCTTTTAGTTTTTCAAAAAGGGATTGCCAGCTTTTGCAGCTATCAAGATATCCACTAAACATCTAAACTTGAAACTTTAGCTGGAAATTAAACCCACTACTCCATGCTGTGAATGAAGGGCTCTGATCTTAAGAAGGTTGGAAAACAGGGTGGAAAAAAGAGAGAAAGAAAGAGGCAATTTTCATTAGTGTCTGCAGTCAGCTAGAGGGATATTCAAAATCGCATTTCAGATGAAGTATGAGCATGAGCAATATATTCACCTGGTGCTCACAAATCCCAAGGAAAGTTAATTAGCCACTTGGGGATGTAGTTACAGTTTCTCTACTGTAGATGCACTGTGGGAAAAGGGCAAAAAGTTGGAAACAGTTCTGCCAGGAATGAGATTAGTTTATACATTGGTTTCAAGTCCTAGTTTTTCACATATATGAAAAATGAAATTAGAAACATGTGCTCTGAGGTTGCACCTGATTCATCCCTTGTTTTAACTCGGACATCTAGAGTGGTTATCAGGCCTGCTGCTTTATAGGAGGATTCACTCAATCTTTCCCCAGAGGGCTTATCAAAGTCCTCATCAATATTTTCCACAAGAGGACAGTGATCCCTTTTCCCAGGATCATGAAGGATATATGTGACTTTTCCCACTTCTTCTATCCCATGTTAGATCCATCAACACATTTCATCACTTAGTTAACTGAAACCTGCCTCAACAGAGCACATTTTATTGTTACAGCTTCCAAAAATTCTAAAGAGTAAATTTCCCTTCTATTGTACCAAAAGCCTTTAAAAAATCAGAACAAGTCTCATATATATATCCAAAGTAATCAAACTTTCTTTCCTGGTGTGCTCAAAATCTTTGTTAGCTTGTAGACATTTAAATCCTGTGCAACTGTTTTGTCTTTTAAAGCAAAACCCAGCTAGCTTACATGTCATGAGCAGTAAGCACACATCCTTTTTAGAAAATCCTATTACTATATAAAGTTTCAGCTGAATAGCCACAGGTGCAAGAGGCAGTGTGTCTGAAGTTCTCACTCACATTCTCTTTTATTATTGCCTATTTCAACCAGCATGATCTATAATGAATACACTGGGTTTTGTGCTCTTTCAGAAGTTTCAGCAAGTGTCTCCATGCCTTTACCTTGGTGTTCCTGAGAGAAAGAGAGCCTCAAGGAGGGGTGGAAGAAATTGAAAAATACAAATAACAAATCAAAAATTACAATTGATTGGATAAACAACTTCCCTTCCTCTGTTTCTTAATAAGTGATCGATTTTCTGATCAATATTCATTATTTCTCAGAACATACCAAACTGCTTATTGAACAAATGAATGGTTGAAACTACAATGACACAGAATCAAAAAGGTGAACCAATTTTTTTAATAACATGGGTTGAACAGACTGTCTCATCTTACCTTGTTGTTCCACATCAATGCACTTTTCTGCATAGCCCTTTGGAAAAAGGCTGAAGTTCAGGAAAACAGGAGGTAATTCATTACTCATTAAAAGAAATGGGTTATGGGAACACATGTTTATAAGTATGGTGGCTGACTTGCAGTTTGTGTTGGACTGTCTTTTGTGTGTTCAAAATAAACCCTCCAAGCTACCAAACCAGGCTCCCCCTAAAGGCATTGCCTTTTGAAGTTAGTGTATTCCATGGATGTATAAAAAGTTGAGAAGCCCAGAGCATATTTGCTTTCTAGACATACTTTTAATTGAAATTCAGGAAGATGACTAACAGATATTCGGATTGAAATAAGTTAAATCAACTACTCATTTGTCACCATTGTCATTTTGTTTGCTTGTTCTATAACTTCCAAAGCATTTACTTGAATTCAACCAATTCTGATAAACTTACAAGCATCCAGGTTATTCTACTTTGCAGTTTCCTTCATCATCTTGAAATAATGTGGTAACTGATATATTTTTGAATGGCCATCTTCACCCTGACTTTTAGTGGCTTCGATGGTCTCATGTACATGCAAAGAGGGTATGCAGAAATGCAACTGCGCTGGCAGCTAGTATTACCGCTAACCTCGCCAAATTGATAACACTAATCTGGGAACAAGCTCCAATATTTAGCAGAGGTGGTCAACAGGATCCTGGCTGGATGATGAACATGCAAAGGTGGGCTCTGGCTGTGGCTGCTGGGACTCCCCTGCCCCTTCCAGCCTGTAGAGGAGTGAGGAAGCACAATAGCTTGCTTACTTCCTTTTGGGCTCTCCTTTCTCGTCCCCCATTGCATAGTCCCATAGTGTCTGTTACAAATGCCTAATTACCTAGCTGTACAAGAAATGCTGGATTGATCAATTATGAAAGCAACAAATGATTAACTAGTTTCTTTTTTTAAAAAACCACATCACTTACTTAAAGTCAGTCATCCAAGGCTTATCCAAACTACTTAGGAAAACCTCATTAAATCAGGCTCCCCTAATTAGAAAGTAGATAATTCTGACAGGAGCAAAGCTAAAGTTTACCTTTGTACTGTCTGTAAAAAAATATTTTTGCGAAGCAAAGGAATAACATAAACAAGACTTAATGATTTCCTAAATTTAAAGTTCCAGGATAGATTCAATATTCTAAGTATCTTGACAGCAAATTGTCAACCTTGAAGGTATCTTCATGCTATATGTAAACCTCCACCTACAGAAAATAAAGTTTTAATTGTAAAACATTCTTATCTATCACTAAAGAAAGTCTCAGCAAAGACTTTACTAGGTAACATAATTGGAGCCTAGTTATAATTAAAGCTATTTTAATATATGCATAAGTGTCTCATTTTATACTGCATCATCAGGATTCATACAAGTAAAATTTTCAGACAACTGAGATTTTTATTTTAAGTAGCAATACTTATTTATCTTAATTGGGCAGGTATGACACAGTGATGAAACATGGACGATCTGAGTCTACTTCTGGCTGCATCTTGGGCAACTTAATGAATTTTTGCCTCTGTTTCTTCATCTGTAAAATGGAAATAATAATGGTAACTCTTCATAATCTTTTTCTGAGGATTTGATGAGACAATGCATTAAAAAGCTCTTAGATAATTGTTTCATAGTAAATGCTCAATAAGTTCAAATTACTACTATTTAATCCTTTTTGAAAGAACTTAGAAAAAATATTTTGCATAATCATCTGCTTTCTCCAACAGAGTGAAATGAGCATAATTTAACCCATTCTTATTTATTCAAAATCACCATCATGAAAATAATTGTATTATGCTTTAGGGGACCACTTTTGCTTTTATTAGGTCCCATCAAATTATCATACTCATCTCTAATAGTTCTTCATCTCCTTCTTTTTATTGCTGTTCATTATCTGTTATCAGTATGTTCCCGGTGTTTCTCACAAAATGCCTTATTGTATACCCAGTGGTCTACAATATGAGGTTCTGAGAGCAGTGCCATGTTCTCCTATGAAGTATATTATATGTGCTTTTGGGAAGCTGTTTTCCACACAGCTGGGAAGATCTTGCCATGTTTTCCTGAATTCTAGAGTATAGTCAATGGTCGAATTTGCTAAACCTCTGAGTTCTTCATAAAAACAGTGCTATCATATTTAAAAGTCCTACATATATGTTTATTTAGAGTTCCACAATCAATAATTTTCACAGAGACTGGCCATACTCCAGTTAAGAACATTTTATAGAATTCATTTCTGTAAATCATGGGTACCTTTAAATTGATAGAAGGCCATTGTAGTCAGAGTGGCTTATTTGTATTCTGTAAAAGATGGTGACTTGATAATGTACTGTTTCTCTCCACCACCCACTTTCACCTATGAGTTACAGCAATATAAAAAGTGTACAAGTTTGGGGGGATTTGGGGGTAGAATTCTTCCCCAGTCTTCCATCATCTAGTCTGAAGTCTCTAAAATAAGAATCACATCAGAAAAATGAGATACGGAAAACTGTTAACAGCAAAGTCTCCAAGCATGGTGAGTGAATTCCTCTAATAAGTTTTCATCCATCAGCATCAAACTAAGCACAAATGGAGTACAGGCTTTATCTTACATGTGCCACATTGTGGTGTTTTTCATCTCATGGGGTGTAACATAAGCTGATGTGGCATTCAGGATTTACAGAATATAGATGTATTTTACTTAGCAAGAGAGAACATGTTTTCTCCAGAGAAGAATAAATAGATGTTGAAAGACACATGTGCTCTGAAACATCATATTATACAATGTCTATGTTATTCCTCTAAATGTCAGATATAAAGGAACCATGAAGCCAGGGACAGTGGCTCACGTCTGTAATCCTGGCACTTTGGCAGGCTGAGGCGGGAGGATAGCTTGAGGCCAACAGTTCAAGACCAGCCTGGGCAACATAGTAAGACCCCATCTCCACAAAAAAATTCAAAAGTTAGCTGGGTCTGGTAACACATGCCTATAGTCCCACTACTCTGGAGGCTGAGGCTGGAAGATGGCTTGAGCCCAGGACGTTGAGGCTGCAGTGAGCCATGATTACACCACGGCACTCCAGCCTGGGCAACAGAGTAAGACTCTGTCTCTAAAAACAGAATGAAATAAAAGAAACATGATCTTATTGCATTATTCAGTGTTGATCACTGGTGATCGTGATCATTTGTGAATGATCATAAAGATGTCAGCCACTGGTAGTGACTCCCTGGGTCTGGTGGTACCATTTCAGCAGAGAATGATGTGAAGGAAAACAGGAAAAAGTTGAGGGAGAAAGTGATGGCACCATCAGCCCAGAAATTAAAATAATTATGGGGATAAAGTAGAATCCACCTCTTCTGCTGCCAGGCTTAAAATAGTATAAGAGGAAGAAAGCTACCAACTCCAAACAGCTTTCAGTGAAAAGATTTATAGGTCTTTAAAAACACTGGTTTTCCCACTAACCTGGTGTAGAACATTACTGTAATATGTTTAAACTAAAAAGCTACCTCAATATCTCCCACTGGAAAATGGCATAGCCCAGAAAAGCTACTTGAACACTTAGATTTTAGACATCCAAATGAATGTCAGGCTATATTCATAATCCAGGGTAGCAACCAGCCATCCATGGGATGACACCACCCTTGGATCCCAACCACCTGTGCTTTGACTAAACACCTTGGCCATTGCCAGGGGCCATGTCCTGGCTCTAGCTTGAAGTGTGGCCTTGCCTTGGCTAAGATCTTTCTGTCTGGTGGACCCAGTACACAGCTGTACTCTGGAATAGAAGGAGAAAACAACAGTGGTGGCTGCATTGCCCTGGACTACATACAGTTCTGCATTCTCACAAAAGTAGGAAGAAAGAATGTTGTAAAACATGAGAAATTGTGTTTTATTCTCTTAGCTTTCAAGGTTTTTACATTATTTTCTCCATCACCCCTTGAATCCCAGTAATTATCAACCACCATCAAGGGCCAAGGCTATTTACTTCACTCAAGTTTTTGCCCAATCAAAATCTGTTTTTAATAAAGTTGAATTAAATCATTCTGAGTGACATAATTACTTCAAGTACTTTCATCACCCAAGGAGATTCACATTATAATGGGGATCAAGGCTGTAAAGGCAGTTTTTAATCTGGGATGCATACGGTGATATACTCAGAGAAGAAAAATCTTAGCTCTTTTACTCATATGTATTTTTCTTGCACAAAAATTAAAAGGTTCACTGATATTTAATATAGATTCACTCAGCCACTGTTACCCAGCCTGCCTTTTAAGTGGTCATATGTCACATAAGTTACATGAAAGTGACCTGAAAAAAGAACAAGAGTCCACAGTGTAGAATAGTGGCAGGGTGCCTTCAGGTCGCCAGGCTGCTCACAGTTGACTGGATTTGTGTATTATGCTACCAAGTTATAACTAAACTAAACCACACAAAATGAGTAAGATTTCAAAATCTGTGTCTGAAAACTCTTTATTGGTATCATTCATGGGCAAAGAAGTTGAAGCTGGGCCAGGCGCAGTGGCTCACGCCTGTAATCCCAGCACTTTGGGAGGCCAAGGCAGGTGGATCACGAGGTCAGGAGATTAAGACCATCCTGGCTAACATGGTGAAACCCCATCTCTACTAAAAATACAAAAAATTAGCCGGGCGTGGTGGTGGGTGCCTGTAGTCCTAGCTACTCGGGAGGCTGAGGCAGGGGAATCACTTGAACCCAGGAGGTGGAGGTTGCAGTGAGCCGAGATCTGCCACTGCACTCCAGCCTGGGTAACAGAGCAAGACTCAGGCTCAAAAGAAAAAAAAAAAAAAGAAATTGAAGCTGAAGTGTCAAAGTCCTTTAGGAATAACGACAACCATGACAACCACAAAGCTTTTAAAATATAGTCAAATATTTACCATTCTTGTTAATGAGATAGAGAAGGGCCACAAAGATCTTTTGTATCACAGTGGTTAGGTGTTTATCTCATGAACAAGAAGTAGAAAAATCTTGTGACATTTAAATATGTGTGCATTTTCTTTTGCAAAAAGACAAGGGGCATATATTAACTGACTTATGTACTTAATCTGGCCTTTAAGGTTTAACTTAATGTTTTAATCATGGATGAGAAACAGTGTATTTAAAACTAAAACTTGGATTACAGAAAGAATATTTTTAAATTGGTATTAAGAATCATTTCCATTGTAAAAATGATTTTGCTACTAAAGATGATGTGTCTGTCACCACGTCTTCATACTTCTTAACAACTTGAAAACAGAATATTATAACCTGCTTAAAAACCTTCCAGATCAAAATTCTCAGAGGGATTTAAATTCATTTGTTAAAAATACATAATGTATACCTTGTAATTAGTTTGCAAAGACAACTGATTGACACCAGGGAAGATGGGCATTAGCTTTCCAAGGAGCCACACAAATGCCTTATAGTGATGGAGGAGACCCAAATCTGGGTATCACAAATTCGTAAATGCAGCCACAATGCCTTTTTACATGATACCCATATACTTTGATAAAATATTATTTTTAGCTGTAATAGCCTTTAAAACAAAATTTTAAAATAAACTGAATTTAGACCTAGAAGTAATGTCACAAAAATATTACACCGAGATGAAAAAACAGTTTGAATTATAACTAATCATAGTCATAATAATAATCTTTATGAAAGCAAAAGGTTCCGTACCCTTATAAATAAAATATTTTTATTTCAGGTTTGTCTCCTTCTTAAAATATTTGCATATGTTCTATTAGGTATTAACATATTTATGCAATAGTACATAGATAATATATAAATCAATAAATGTGCATATTTGGGGATAAGTACTCAAAAAAGTTTACAGATATGATACATAATTTTAAAACTTTGGACCACTTTTTTTTAGGAGGTTTCTTTTTATTTCTTTCTTCTGTTCTTTTAAAAACATTCCTCAGGTGGCATTTCAGATTTTAGTAAATCAATGAAAAGCATAGGCACAGGAAGTTCTTTCCTCTCGCCTCTGAAAGTAGCTCAGAATCCACCTATGCATGAAGCAATCACGTCCTGCCTCACAGCTGAACCAAGTAACTGTGGTGGGGTTAACAGGCATGAGTAAAAATTTCTGCACAATTGAGTTAGCCTCAAGTGGGAAAACATGACATTTCTATTTATTCATTTCTTCAAAAAACCTTTCTTGAGTTCCTACAGGCTCTTTCCAGGTGCTGGGGAAACAGAGTTGCTTTACACTCATTCATTCTTGCAAGAAGGAGACCCAGCTTACCTTCCCTTTGCCTACGGAGGGCCCACAAGAACTCCAATTTAGAAATAAGGAAGCCATCTAGCCACTTTGTGAAACAGTTACACAAATTGCATTTGCTGTGTGCCTTTAAACTGCATGGAGCAGAAGTGCACCTGTGATTTTAAAATATTCCTAACAGTGTCCTCTGGATATGCTCCACCTTCAGCTACAAACATTCTGCCGGCGAATGCTATTCCAGTCACTCTATTCCTTTCTCAGCCCTTCTGTTCTTCTGCCCACACGTTTCACGGAACTACCAGAAGCCACCAGGCAGGCAGCTGCCACAGTGCGCCAAGCAAGGATGATGATTTTAACTTCTTGGGGTACACTGTCCAAATGACAGAAAACACAGGATCAAAGAAAATGAGTCATTCTGACAGTTACACAGTGCAGACAAGAGGGCAAATTCCATTCTGCCCCTGGTTACAGGAAAGGGTAAGCGTTTCAAGGTCTGTTTTGTGTACTTGTGGTTCAGAAACATGTTCCCTGAAAGTATGCTGGCAAAGTTGCTTAGATCTTTCACACAGTCCTGAGGAAGGTACCCCAATTCTTTAAAACAAACTTTATGTTGCACAACACACTCTCATAAGAGACGAGTTGTATGATTTCCATTTTCTCTCTAGGCTCCTTCTTTCTAACTTCCAAAAAAATTCCCATATCAGAACCTGATCAAAAGCAATGCAGAAAATAAGGTACATTCTTTAAGTACACACACACAGAAAGAGAGAGAGAGAGAGTATAAGAAAATGCACCAACCAAATTCATTATCACAGTTACCTCCTAGAGGGTAGGTAGGGCAAAGCCATCAGAGAGGGGTACCCTCTATCAGTAGGTAAGCTTTGTATCTTAAATTGGGGAGGTGGGTAGTACATAACTGTCACAAGTCTTCATATCTTTGGAATTCTTAAATATAGTTTAAGTTAACACTTTTTTGACCTTATTGCCTTCAATTCCCTATAGCATTAACATTCCATATAATGATCTTCTCACTACATAAACACTCAAAGTGAAGAAACTGAGCCCTGGAATCAGATAAATCTAAAGTCAGAAGCAGCTCTGTACTTACCAGCTGAACAAACTTAGACAATTTCCTTAACCACTCTAAGAATTGGGTTTATTCATCTGAAAAATATGCAAAAATAACAGTACCTACTTCATAGATAATTAGGAGAAATAAATTAGGTCATGTATGCAAAAACTTAGTACTATGCCAAGCACATAGAAAGTACTAAATGTTAGCTATCATCAGTAATTATTTTGTGTTTTCTCAATGGCCTATATAATACTCCAACACTCCAACATTGTGGACTGTATTCACTGAACATCCCTTTTCATCTTTACTTTCCCAAGCAATAGGCTAAGTTTAGAGTACTAAGAGATATGAGTCTTGATTAGAGAAAGCCATACCCTTTGAGCCAAATTCCACATTCTCCAGCGGTTTAAGATAAACATCTTCTGTTTCAGAAAATAATATTTTTGGTCTTCTTAGCTTCAGGAATTGGAAATGGATTGGCCCTGGTGCCAATGCACCAAAAAGAGATTTTTTTTTCCATATTAGAAAAGGCTTTCATAAGGAATAATCCCACTATGAGTTAAATGCCCTGAACATATACTCAGCATGTGCGGTTTTCTCACAATTCTAGACATGAACATTATGAAAATTATAGGTACACATCTATAGTTACCACAACCAGGTACTCAGTATCAGGCTCTTTAGCTGTCATAAACCGAAACGCTTCTGTAGCATAAAAGACAACTTCTAAGAGTCCCACCTCCAGACAAGACTCCAGTATTTACCAATACTGCCTGGCAGCATAAAATATGATCAGACATTCTTCCTACTGGAAGGTCTCCTGTGAACTAATGCAACCCCAATGTACAATGGGATGCATTCAGTCCATAACGTGCCATCTCTCCAGACATGCTGGCCGTTCTCCATGGATTGAGGATGGCTCTGTGTGAGACCAAAGAGGTAATTTCAGCAGCAGCATCAGTCACTTGGCTAGTTGTTATCAGCATTGCTCAGGGAGTCATGAGGGTGGGAGATGATCCAGGAGAGGTTTCAAAGCCTTTGCTAGTAACATAAAGACCACAGCTGCCACCTGACCAGTGGCCATGGCTAAGGAGCACAGCCAGGACGCATTCTACTTTTCACTTGATTTTATTCACTTCTCCAGTAGTGGTAAATCTACCCATATTAACTGTGGGAGCTTCACTTTACATACATTTATCTTCAGGATTTGGGTAAATGCTACATTTTCCTTTGGAGTTGCCTCATGCAGGAACCGTAAGTGGCTGTGTCCCCCGGTCCCAAGATCTGACTGATAAATGAAGATGGCAACTCCTTTTGTCTTTTAGGTTGATTATCCCTGATCCTTAAGATAAAATGACTCAATTATTATCAATGACTTTCAGCTCTTAACCACAAGCCACACAAGTCAATCTCAGACTGTGAATTGTGATCAGGTTCTCCTATTTACTGGCACTTTATCTATCCAGGATTTGGTGCTGGAGAGATTTCTGTTACCAAAAATGCTAGTTCCTATTTCAGGTCACCATTTGCTGTTTGGTCTATATTTGGCCAATAGCACAAATTCCTGTTTGAATAAATCTGGTGTATCTGCTGTATTTTTTCGTAAGATGTGTACCTGGATAGTTCTAATTTGTTATCTGGTCCTACTAGACATCTAAAAACATACCTCTGTCATTCAGCCCAGCAACCTTCTCTGCTGTGACTATGCTGATGAATAACAAGGAGGAGTCAGTGTCTCCTCCTGAAAGCCAGCATTTCTCTTCATCAAAGCCTGATCTCTATACTATGCCCCATCTCCCCACAGCCACTCAGTCCCCGCCTAACAAATCCTCCCTTCAAATTCATAGCACTTAGACATCAACACGAATAAGCTCCATGTTCAAAGTCATCTTTACTTGTAACTAGTTTGTATTAAGCATAATGCCCTGAGTCAGGATGTCTTTTAATCATACAAAGACTGAGAACTTAGTCTCAAGGAACTTAAACTTAAAAAACAACAACAACAACAAAAACAACAGCTTAGATACAAAGATATTGATTTCAAGCACATGAAACATAATGTAAGTATTAAGACAAAACATATAGTTCCATCTTTAAACATGTCTTCAGGTTGGTTTTGACATAAAATACCCATTGCTTTTCTGAGCTTGCCTCAAAATAATTGTTTTCTCCGAAAACTCCATACAAGGAAAGATAAGTGTTGGTCTGAGCTCTTGAACTTTTCTGATTCAAACTTAAGCAGACTGGCATTGTGTATACTATGCATATGAAGTTGTAAGTGTGGCAATTCCTTAAAAACTGAATTCAAAAAGAAAGTATGTGAATGAGCCTAGTATAATGGCTAGCAAATAACAATAATAAGCACTCAATACCTCTGAAAGAACAATTCAAATCATTTTGTCATAAATTATGATTTACATTTTTTTCTATGAATGACTATATAAGAGAGAATGAGTTTTTTTCCTTGTACTAACTATGGGAACTCTAGCTCTAGGAAAAAAAAAATTGGAAAATAGGCAGGGATACTTACATACGTATTTCAAGATAAAAACAGAAAAAGTATAGGTGAATTCTACAACAGCCTGTAACTGGGAAATCTATTATCCAAAATTTTTTCCAAGTTTCTGTTGCATTAAGTTACCTATTTTCATGAGGTTAAAAAAAAAAAAATTATTAAGGGACCGGCGCAGTGGTTCACACCTGTAAACTCAACACTTTAGGAGGTCGAGGAGGATGGATAACTTGAGGCCTGGAGTTTGAGACCAGCCTGGCCAACATGCCAAAATCCCATCTCTACTAAAAATTAAAAAAAAAAAAATTAGCTGGGCATGGTGGTACATGCCTGTAATCCCAGCTACTCAGGAGGCTGAGATGGGAGGATTGCTGAGCCCATGAGGTCCAGGCTGCAGTGAGCTGTGATGGCACCACTCCACCCCAGCCTGGGTGACAGAGCGAGACTCTGTCTCAGAAAAAGAAAAAAAGTCCAAATCACCTTAAAAAACAAAACTGTCAGAAAAGAAAAAATGTAGTTAAGAAATATGGTTATTCACACAGTTCTTCTCTGGTAGCCATCTTGTTTTCTACCCCAATATATAAGGTTAATAATTCTAAAACAATAAAGAGGGGATGGGGAAACTCCTTACTAATGAAACACTTTAAACGAGCTCCCTAAATACTTTTAACTAGCATTTAATTTATTTTTAATCAGCTGCTTATCATTTGTTAAATAAATTCCAAAGTCCCCAGGATTCCACAGCCCTTAGATAGGCTAATCTCCCATTGGGAAGCAACACATATTAAATAGTTGCTAAACCTTGGTAAATACACTTTTAATAATTAATTCTAGAAGTATTTAACTTGCAGTAATATACTGGATATTTCAGCAATATTGTAATCCATGGGATATCGCCGAGGGATTTCTCAGATTAACACATTTGGGTCCCTGAGTCCCATCTGTATACCTCTATCTGAATTAACAGCAGGTGATTCAACACATGGCTACCAGCTCTGTGTCTGAGTGACCAATGATTTTATTACCATATCAGTGAGATCAAATCAGTGAAATGCATCAGCTGAGGAAATGCTTTGTAAGGGATGAGACAGACGGTGGCTTACAAGTCAACCCAGGTTTTCAAAAATGATAACTACTGAAAAGAAAAATTACTTTTCCTGTTGAGATGTGTAAATATTATGTAGATATTCTAACTCAATCTCTATGATGGATGGCGCTCAATTTTAAACATATTTCAGTAATGCCTTAATTTAATAGAATGGGAGATACACAAGATGTTGAAGGATCAAGGTGAGCATAAATTTTCTTGCACAGATGGTTTAGTCTTGTTCTAAAAATCCATGGGATTCTTATACTTTCCATGAAAAAAAAAGTCTTTGCTTTCTTTCCTTTAAAAAGATGTTTTGAGTAACCACTTTGTTAAATTCTGTATAGCCAGTCCCATTCCTACTAGCCTTGTGCAACATAACTATAGTTCCTTCCCCATCAGCGTGGAGTAAATTGTTAACACTGAAGTCAGTAGCGACCTTTGTCTTGAGCAGAGCGGTTCACTTCCCCACCCAGGCTGACAGAGACTGCAGATTGACCAGCAGATGGTGCTACAGAGCAGGCAGCAGCCCAGGGCCTAACATCCTGGAGCTCAAGGACTGCATCAAAGACTCTCAAAAGGATCTTTAGTCTTCTGGCTAGTCAGTTATCTCATCGCGTAAGGAACTTGCCATTTCCTGTCTTTTCTCTGCTCCATTCTTTTTCCTCCCTCGTTTCATAAATGTATTTCTTGTACTCTTAAAAACAGCGTGGCCTGTCCATAGCATGACACTTGAGCTCTTTCCTTCAGGGCACCGTGAGATACCTGAATAAACATGGATGGTGACGAAGGCCCTTTCACTCAAAAAGAAGTATACCTTTCCTGCACCAGCTAACACGAAAGCACACACCACGATGATGTTTTAGTAGTGATAAAAATCAAACATTTTCTGGAGCCATTATACTCTAAAATGTTAATGCAGCTTACTTTTTAAAATGTGATCGATAGATGGGGGAAAGTGCCCATAAATTACTAAAGGCAAAAAACATTCTATTAGCACGCAGTGGATTTTGCAATGTTCGTTGGTCTGTGTTTTACTGGGGGGAGAATTTTTAATTTGCTGAAAGCGTGAGTTCTGTTTTTGTTGTTGTTGTTGTTGTTTTAAAATACCTGTCTTTGTCTTTCATGGTACAAGAGGGATATTTTTAACATGACTCATTTAGGAAATGTAATTCTAATGCAGTATAGCTATAGGTTTCAATTAACGTTCTACCTTTCTGACAGTCTTTACATTACATGTTTTATGAAATCATTAACTATTGTCATGTTTCTATTATGATACTATTAGGAAATAAAGAGACTTATGTAAATGGAGATGTAAAAGAAATGTATGACAGTTACTCCGAGCAACATCTGTGCACTATCATACATGCTCACACTAATTTTCTAAAGATTGTTCCATTCATTATAGAGCATTGTTAGTTGCAGTGGCACAACCCTTATTTCCATGCATTTAGGGAATGAAGCAGAGAGTGGGTAAATGAGAGCCTAATCAATACCACTTTTCATTTTGCATCTAATGTGCTGCCTTTCCCTTTCTTTTCCTCATGCACAAATCCAAAAAAGATCCTGACGTTACAGTCATAAAATGTAATTCTTCTGCAGAAACACAGACAATAATGCTTTCTGTATTCAGGCATATTGCATATTCTAATGGCATTTGGCTAAATTGAGTATGGATTTAACATCAAAGGCTTCATGAATTTTTCAAATGAGATATTAAAGTCAATATTTCAAGTGAAAGATATTTCAATTTAGTTGCATACACAACAATAAAAAACTTCTACAAGGTAGAGGTACTAGTGGCTGTAGCAGTATTAATTCATTCAAGAAATTATTAGTTTATAAGAAAATCAAACACAAGGTTGTGATATGGCAAAGACTGAATAAATTAGACTAACCGATATGCACCAGTGTACTTTATCTCTTGCAGGCTGAAACAGTACACTTGCCACTGGCATGTTCAGGGCTCCTGGCTGATTTTTTTCTAAACTCTGTTGATTAGCATGAAGATTTGCATTGCCATTTCATAAATCTCCTTATTTTCATTTGTACAAGTGGAAGACTTAGGATATGTGAAAAAAGAGCCATTTTTAACCTTGCACTTAAGTGGATCTTACTTCAAGGTGTCAATACCTAAAGTGGGTCTCCACAATGATGCTAAATGTTGCCTTTCGGGCAGGTTAGAGGGTGCTCAGTTTCAGTGTGTGGGAAGGTGCTGTGGCTTGCTGACAGCCATCCATATCATGGCAGATGGCTGAGATTCTGAAACAATACATGTAAGTTTGGATTTCTAGAGCACCTCTCCACTGAAGAACTCAAAGCTGATTCACACTCATTGTCTCATCCATCTATCCAAATGCCCAATGAGAAGCAGAATGACAAAGGGTGTTTTCATCCTTATTTCACAGATAACAGACAAACAGAAGGCACAAAACCCAAAAATGACTTGCTTTCCTGCTGGCCTGTGACCCTTTGAGGAAGGCCCCTATAAAAAGGGAGGCACTAAAACCGGAACTAGAACTGCCTCTCCTGCTTTCCAGTCCAGTCTTAAACACTGAACTGATGCCCCTTTTTTTCAGCCATGATGACAACAGGTTGGCCTGTTTGGGTTTGTATTAGCTTTTTGGCTTTGCTCTGTAGACATATAGAAAGACATTAGCCTGAATTTCCTGCAGAATAGTCCTCATCTTACTTCTTTGTTTTGACTATTGCAACATAACAGTGCCTTTTATCCAGTATTTTCAAGCCCTGATCAGTTTAATCATGGATTAACTCACAACCTCAGATAGACAATCTGTTAATTCACAAATACTTTATGTAATAAACAGTAAAACAACTCACATATGTACCCACCAACCTGGAAGCAATGACTACTTCCGGACAATAACATGCAGCCTACCCAGCTAACCTGTATGCAGAAACCCTCTCCTATAGCTCATAGCTAAGCCAGACACTGAACAATGCAAATGCACTCAGCTCTGCATGCCTATTAACTCGTCTGCTACCAGTGCATTATTTAAACCAGTGTCATTGTCAGAATCCCTCACTTTACTGAGGCTTTTAAAAGAAATGGCATTTTAAAGGCCCAACAACCCTGAAATACATGAAGATTTCACACAATTGGAAGGACGATTGCCCATCTTTAAAATAGGAGAAATCTTAATTTCATAAATACTCTGTAATGAGGAAGATGCACACACACTCCAAATGTTTTTTCTTTAACAAGAGAAAAATATTAGACTCGTTACTTCTTGGAATTTCGAAGGATGTGAAGTCCCCTGAGAGAGTGTTTTTCATTGACTCATCACACACGTACGCACAAAATACTCACTTCACCTGGTTACGTTAATACCAACTCAAATGGCAGGACTTATTTTGCAACTGGATTGCAAGAAGATCTTTTTCAATATATCCATACCCACTCCCAAGAACAACAACAAAAAGCCTCCAGAACTGAAAATTGTTTCTTTGCTTCATTACATCTAAATGATCAAACTCATTGCAGTCTCAATTCTCAAACTTCCCTCCCTCTTTTTATTCCTCTTTCTTTTTAAGGGACCCTATTATAGGGAGGAAAAGCAAAATGGAACAAAGCTACAATTCAATGCTCATTTTAAGGTTTTCAGTTATAACAGTGCTCCTGGGCATGACTATTATATATTGGCTTCTTTGGGAACTGTTGATCTTTTGATGTTTATCATTTCTTTATATAAACTGTAAAAGGGAGCTTTGTGAAGAACAAGACATTGTCTCAACTAAGGTCTATATTAAAACTCAGCCCAGGCCATGACTGGAAATGGAGCTTGTGGACTAAAACTATTCCCTCACTGGCCCCTGCCCACATCATAAAACCAGTAAGCTATTTGGCATAGAAGAAAAGAGATGGGAAAGCGTGAGAACTAAAAGCCGGCCGACCATGTACCTAAGAGCCATGAATATAAACACCGAAGGAAGGGTTAGCTAAGCTCTAGAAGGTGGCAAGGGGAACATCAGAGGTTTATGTGATATTCAGTGTTCATATTCCTAAAAGAAAGTGCACATTTTAAAATTTTCACTGCACATCTGTGCATTGCTACATTTTTAAGGGCCTGCTAGGACTGGAATTACAGGAGATTTGAAGCTCACGACCGAGTAGCTCTGGCAAAGCTGCATGGGGGAGGAAGGCTACTGAAAATCATGGGGGGAAAGGTAGAGCCTCTGCCAAAGAGGAGCATTAAAAAAGGGTTCTAGCCGAGGAAACTGTCAGCTTTATATATGGGAACTGGAAATGGAAAAATTGGTAGTGCCATTGAACCTGAACAGCAGCTGTGAAATCAGAATTTACTCCCTAATCTGAATTAACTAATCAAAACCAGGTCACTCCTCCTCCTTCTCTCCACTACCCACCGCATCGCCCCTGGGTTATTTTTCATGACCAATCGCATTCTAGCAGCAAAATAAATAAAGAGCAACAAAAAGAGAAACAGTAAAGGTCAATGTGTCCCCACAAGACCCAATGCTCTTGAGATTTATCAATGGAGCAAAGAACAGAGATTTTTCACCTTTTGTCTTTTCATCTTTGTGGTACATACACTTAGTAAAAAAGAGGAAGGTCACATCCTCACCATCAATGTACTCCAACAGAAGCCAAGAATGATCTTTAAACGATGACTGCTGAAATCTAAGCACCAAAGAAAGCTAAAAGGTGAGGACTGCATGAAGCAAAACAACCACTGTGCTAGTAATTTTTTAAAATTCAGATTCTCAGCTAATTTTATACACAAGCACTTTTTGATCAAGCAGAAGCATTTGATAAAATTGCACTGGTCAACTATTCAAATACATTAAAGGGTGTACACTAGCCAAAGCACAATTTGAAGCTCTTATTAACTCGTGATTATCTTCACTGATCCATATTACCATTCAGTTGCAGATGTTACTGACATTAAGATGTATGATGCAGAGGCTGGAGAAAGAGCCCATTTAAGACAGGTGAATACTTCATAGTAATTCAACATACGCGGCACAAAATGTCTTTCACACGAGTTCAAGGATTTTCCCTTTTTTCTCCTTGCAATTTTATATGAATGTTTATAAATAAAATGAGAAATGAAACTTCATTTGGTAGCCATTTGATAGCTCAGGTTTAATGGCCATTTAAAACTTTGCAATATATCATTTTATTCTTCTTTCTCATCTGGATTTATTTTTATTTATTTATTTATTATTTATTTTTATCTTCATCTCTGAATCATTATGGAAGCTTCATATTTTAAGTATGCAGATAAAATTTATCTGACATGGAGCAGTTGTTTATCTTTCAGTTTTAGTAACCACATAGCTGAAACTGTAATAGTTAACTGACTGCCCACTGGATGCAGTGCAGACCCCCCCCCTCTTTTTTTTTTTTTGAAATGGAGTCTTGGTCTGTCACCCAGGCTAGAGTGCAGTGGCGCCATCTCTGCTCACTGCAAGCTCCCCCTCCTGGGTTCATGCCATTCTCCTGCCTCAGCCTCCCGAGTAGCTGGGACTGCAGGCACCTGCCACCACGCCCGGCTAATTTTTTGTGTATTTAGTAGAGACGGCGTTTCACCATGTTAGCCAGGATGGTCTCGATCTCCTGACCTCGTGATCCACCCGCCTCGGCCTCCCACAGGGCTGGGATTACAGAGCAAACTCCTTTTAAGCCCTCTTTTTGTTATCCAGCTGCCTAGTATTACAGAAAGACTCACCGCCTTCAACCCAACCACAGGTCCCTACGTCTCATTAGCTAGCCCATTGATCTATTCTATATGTTTCTTAGGTGCAACAAAGTGCTTTTTGAACAGAGGAATATTATAAGATACAATTAAGCAGATGATTTCCTAGTATATAGTTCATGGATCAGTCAACAGCATATTAGGGGCACTTTCTTAAGTTGATTTTTAAGAAAGAGAACCTAGATATTCCAGTAAGAAGTAAAGAAGTTAAAAGTGAAAAGATTCATGGGGAAGCACATCAACACCATTGGAAAATTTTGAGTATGATTCAAGCCATCAAGTCAATCTCTCTCTCACTGACTTTCAAATGCAAATGCCAATTGGTTACTAATTTTATATATAGATTATATTCACACAAACTCTTAAGTAGTTAAAAAATTGCAAAAGCAACAAAGATTTTCTTAGCAACCCTATCCTTTCTGTACAGTTCTGATCTTTAAATATCCGTCTTGGATGAACCTGTGCCACACCGCAGTTGGTCAGAACCTTTTACTTCAAAATCCAGCCAAAATAATGTACCCCCCAATTCAACTTATTCTCTATACTTGCTATTTTCTTTGAATTTCCTCCGTTCTATATTTCAATCCTCCCCCAATCTTGCTCTCCAGAGGACTGATTTAAAGTAAACTATTAATGGTCAATAATGGCAGAATATATGCCATCCCCCAGATGCTATTTCTTTTTCAACAATTCCCATTACCCAAAAGAATAGGTAATGGGAGACTACACATATAACTGGGCCAGTGAGAAGTATATTTTGTCTGAGGAAGTTTTTCCCAATCATATAGCATAAACATCTACTTGTTCTGCATAAGCATAACTGATCCTGTAAACATACACATATGTGTAGTCATAGTTTTCTTTCCCTTATTTGGAAATATATGTGTGTTGCTAGTTATTGTTGTATATAAACAGAAATTTTACAGTTTTTAGGGGAATCTATATAATAAAATAGCTGCACATTCAAGCCTGGAGTTTCCAATATTCTCCTTTGTTCTATCAGACAAAATAGATAATAAAGAGTGACTTTTCCTCAGATCAAGAAAAATGAGTCTCAAGTGGTCTGAGTTGTCTCGAGCCAGTAATTTTCATACTATGTTAAGAGGAGCTACAAGTTTCATTTGAGGTTCTATGGAGAGGAAACTTGGGAAAAACAACACACAAAATTTGAATTAGAGGGTGGTTCTGTCCTTCTGACCTCCTTCTTCAGCCAAAGCACCTCTACTTTTATTGATTTTACGCAAAAGGAGTCTGTGAACGATTTTGCCTGAAGATAGGTTTCCTCTGCTTAAAAGCACAGTATTGTCCTCTTTCTAGGAAGAATGGTACTGGGAGAACAAAGACTTTTCTCTTTGAGCCAAAGGGAAAACCCCAAAGTCGAGGTCTTTAGCAAGTTTCTCTATCCTGGCTAAAGGTTCCGCTGGGATCTTTTGAATACCAGGCCCAATCTGACTTTGTCTCTTTCTAGGCTCCTTAGAAGTATACATAGAAGTTGTACAGCAAAGGTTTTCAGCAGGACTCATCCTCAGAACCTTTCTTGACAATACAAGTAAATTATAAATGAATAACTTATGATTATTTTGCTTCCCAAAGGAACAGAATTCCTAGTGGATAACATCTAATTTGCCCACTTAGCAGACAGGAAGCTTTGTTTGTTGTAAGTCAGTGAGTTAGGATGTAAGCTAAGAATAATCTTTGCAAAAATATCACTAGAGGATTGTCCTTAGTCCAAATCATTACACCTAGAGCTACGAAGTGTTACTCTAACCATAATTTTCCACACCAGCAGAATTAGACATGCACTTTACCATTCTGCCAGGGGACACAATAACATACCTTACAGGCTCCTTTCCTACTAGACATCCTACTCAGTGGATGGTCATATAAATAGAGTTGGGGTCAAGTGAACAGACTACCACAAACTTGTGGTAAGTTCTTTCTCACTGCAAGTGTTATCTCATAGTGTATGATCCATCATCACTTCAATGTACACTTTGGTTCCTCATGGAAGACTTGTTAACCTAATCACTTACTAAACTCTGAGAGTGAGGGTGAAAAAGACAATGAAAACACAAATAATAATAATGAGGATAAAATAATAATAAATTTGCTCCCACTTGTCAGACTCTGAGAAATTTCCATTTTGCAAAGATTTCACACTTCCTACATCTCTGTATAACATATGGTATGTTCTAGTGGAAGTTAATTAAAGTTCATGTTTGACTGTTGATTCATCCTTATTTCAGAGGACAGTGACAAGAAAAGGTGCTCACACAAGTTTGGAACTACCAGTGGAACCAGTTAGTGTTTCAGTCAAACGTGTATGCAATCAATTAAATTCCAACTGTAAAATTGCATTAAAAGTACAGAAAGAAAAAGCTGCCAGTAGGTCACCGAACAGTGTGTGTTTGATGAAATACTTTCTTTGGTTGCATATTTAAGAAAACCTGTTATCTCCTTCCCTAGCAAAAGACAAGGCTCTAGAAGAACATTAAGAACGTAGTGTTTTCCTTGTGAAGGTGGTTATGTGGTACAAGAGAGGCTCTTTGTCACCAGGTTGCTGTATCACCACCAAAAAAATGTTCTTGTGGAATAGCATAGTGCTTAAAATACAGTAATTACTGTTACAGTATGTGCACAGCAACGTGAGAACCGCATCCAGAGCTATACGTGGTACCGAGAGTTGAGAAACAGCTGTAATTTTGGCTTTAAATATGTTTACGAGCATTCTGAATGGTTTAATCTTGCTGTGCAGCATATGATTTTAATTTTATTTATGGATATAGGGGGGCAATGAAATGCTGACTTTTGATATAATAATCTTTCAGGTTTAGGAGGAACTATAGGAGGCCAGTCAGTCCCCAAGCCTGCCCTCTTAAATCTCTACTTATAAAGTTCTCGGTGGTAGATGTAAGTTTAAAAAAAAATTATACCTCACATTATATAGTATGTCTTATATCTTTGATTTGAATGAACCCTTTCAGTTGACTGCTCAGGCTTGCAAAATCAGGGAAAACCTGTAAAATGGAGGCACATATCTTATTTACAAAATAATGACTCCTTTCTTTGGAACAGAATAAATAGAGTATTCCAAAGAAAATTCAATTTCATTATTTACTGTATACAAAACTTAAGGAATAGTCATCTTTATATTGAAACTCATATGTAAACATACTTCAAAGCAAGTGCTAAATTGGTCATTTCTTAGGAATTGCTAAAGCAGATTTGCTTACAATAAAGAAAGAAAAACATTTGAATTGCCTCTAGTTATTGTAAGTTAATTGAGCCTACTTTGGTTTGTTTCATTTTAAAAAACACATCTCAGACCAGTTAGTAGTTGAAAGATTAGTGATGGAGAAGAAATGGATCCTACAAAAAAAGATGTACTTAATGAAAAATAAATGGTGTCATTTCCCTCAAATGATTTCTAGTATGAGAGACTTATAAATATCCATTTGACTAAAACTAGAGAAAACAAACTTTGATAAACAAGTCTTACTTGCTAAGGTGTGGACTCAGGTAGGTAATTTCATCTGCTCCTTAAAAATATTTTTTCTGCATCATAATCTTTTTAGAAATGTCTTATTTTTTCACCGAGGTACAAAGTTACTTCCCAAATTTAAAAAATGCTTTTGTCAATCAAATATTTCTACCAGCTTCTATTCACATCAACAAAGTACAGCAAATGACACACTAAAATCCCAGGAACGTAATAACAATTAAGTTCCAAGTAGTTATTGGCCAATCTATTGTGATTTTTTAAAAATGCTTGCAATATATAAGCCACTCATTGTATGACAGGTTTGACCAGTTTCTAGACTTCCTTAGAAGTCAGTGTAGCAGGTGCAAGCCTGGGTTAACTAAACTTCATTTTATTTTCTCGTAGTTCATAACTAGACTATATTTTCAAGCCTCCTTCCAACTAAGCTGAAGTCACTGGACTGAGTTCTGTCTGATAAAATATGGTTGAAGTTATATGTGAAACTTCAGACTTTCACATCCTCCTTCATTTCCCACACACTGGCTGAATATAGAAGGGAATGAAGCTCCAGAAGATGACAGGGCCACATGACCGAGTAATCCTAGTCCTGACTGACTGCATGGAACCAAGACATTACGGAGAAATCTGTTTTTATTATGTGAAACTACTGAGATTTTGACTAATGTAAGCAGGGACATTGTTGTGTCTCCTACAAGTTAGGTTTCAACTGAAAACCACAATAATAATAGAAAGCCTGTTTTTTTTTAAGACCCCTCAGAGAAGTAGTGAATACTTTTATTTAAAAACATTTATTTAGCACCTAGTCCAGGCACCACATAGAGTTAAAAGGTTCAGACTCTTCTCTCAGGATGTTCATTGTCCAATGGTAACGGGGATAAAGTTCCTGAGACAAAAATACAAAATGGTAGAAATATTTAACATATGGGGCACTAGACATGGACATACAAGAGACTTAACACAGGCTGAATGGCTTATTGAGGGCTCCTCCGCATGGTGGCAATAATTCCAATGGAAGGATTAGTGTGGGGGGAAGCACATGAGAAATGGAGCCACAAGCAACAATGGAGGTGCCTGAAAATACGCTATGCTCTATGTGATACTGTGAGAGACTAATCCTCAAAGAATTTACTGTCTAGTGAAATTACAGCATAGCAGGAGTCAAATCCCAGGTTCCATCAGTGTGCTTCATGACAGAAATATCTGTTTTGCTCCATTTAAACATATAAACCCTCTGCAGGAAGAAAAAACCTACACACACTTCCCTCCCTCCCCACCCCACTGACACACTCCAACACACACACACACACACACACACACACACAGAGGACCAAAGAAGCATCATTTTGATTCTGCATGAATGTGACAAGTCTGGCCAATTCCCTGAAAGTGACAAAGATGAGGCAGTCTTTCTAGTCTTCAGTTTTGGAAGAAACATCTTTATGATCTGGCTGTATGACAACTAAATCTTTTTGTGTTTTCTGAGAATATTAAACACAGTTTCTGTTCTCTTAAAAGTCAGACTAATATTTGTGTGCAATTATCATATATAGATATTGCTGGAAAAAGTTCTGTTGTATCGTTCTTGGAGCCTCATGTGTGTGATGTTCAGATACTCTGATTATCAATACAAGTGCAATGCATGCTGTACTATAATGGGATAGTATTTTTAAATTATTTTTTGTTTGAATGGGAGATGCTACTTTTCATTTATGCATGCTCTTTTGACCAGATGAGGGTCAAAATGATGATGAACATAATGAGCAGAATGATACAGTTCCATTACTTGGACTCTGGGAAATATGCAGAAAGAAGGCATTTAAAAAAATGAAAAAAGCTCCCTGTATTAGGAATGCCAGCAGATAAAAGTGGTCAAGGTAACACAAATAACTAGACATTATGTTACAAGACTTTAGTTACTAGCTTTAGGCAATATACCAGCTTTGGGCAAAAGCAACCAATAAAATGTAATCCAGTCAATACTACGTTGGATGTGTACAGAATCTTTCATAAAACTTTGGAAATCATGGAAGATAGCAGAGAAGACAATAACACCCCAGGAGACAATCACACGCCTAGCATATTATCTTCAAGCCGCCCACAATGTTTCTCATCTAAATCTTTCTTTAAAATAGAAAGGCCTAGACTACTCTGATCATGTAATGAGGCTTAAATATTATTTTGAGTAACAGAAAGACCCCATTTCTATAAAAACATAAAAGAAAGGATTCTTGACGTTAAGAATATGCTTAGGAATCTCAGTTTGAATCTTGCCTACATTTGGTTTTAAGCCTCTGAAAGCAGAAGATGTCATGGTAGAAGAATGTTTACTTACAAGTCCCATCTTGTACAAACAATAGATAATATAAAAACAGAAAAGCAAAAAGATCAGACTTAAAACCAAGGTGAGGATCCTTTGGACCACAGAAAGAACAAAAATGCAAAGCTGTGTGCTGAGCTGAAGCTGTACACCTACTAAGTTTCAAGTATGGTAGCAGCAGTGGAGTTTAGGAGCCCTACTCCTGGGGTGGGAGGGGGCTGTAAATGGGAATTAAAGTGTTCAAATGAGATTAAGGGTAGGGGTGAAGAAGGTGTGAGAAAGGAAACCAGAGCTTGGCTTACTGCTTAAAGCCAGGAGGTGAAACTAGCTAGTCTTCCCTATAAAAATAGCTTAAAGCAAAACAAAACAAGCACAAATATATTGCTAGCCACCATGGCCAATAATTGAATTAGGCCAGTTATTGGTTCAGTGGATACATCTGTGAGATCCTTAATATTGCTGAAGAACAGAAGCACAGAAATCACAAGAGAAGACTTGGGTAAGAATGGGGATAGAGGTTAAATTCACATGGGTAGGAGGCAGCAGTCACTCACAAACACACACACACACACACACACACACACATATAAAGGGGTGCACATAGAAGGAAAAAGAAAAAAGTTAAAACACAGCAAAAAAAATAGCAATAAGGCAATAATAATTCCCACTCACAATAAGTTGTAAAATCAAAATTACAAAGCACATTAAGAAATACAGTGCAACTAAAGGTAGCTTACAAATTAAATATTCAGCGTATTAATTAAGCTAAAGGAATTAGTTTGATGGAGCCATGTGACAAAAACTTTCATATTCATATATTGAGACTCTTCAATATTCACTGAGATAAATGAAGAAATAACACCTATTTAAAGTGAACAAGTAGTTATTTTTTAAAAGATACTAAACAAAAATAGATGGTTACAGGAAAAAAACAATTAAGATTCTGGAAAGTGGGAGATATTTGATTTTAAAAAATATTAATAGCATGACAAACCCTAGACTAAAAATGGTTG